>NC_140998.1:33540663-33548163 GCF_052327205.1 Somniosus microcephalus | reverse complement strand
CACCCTCAATAGCCCACCTGACCCCCTGGGAGGAAGGAGTGCTGGAAATTGTCGGGGCTGATGTGGCTGCGGAAGCTAGGGAAGGAGAGACAGGGGCAGTCCCGCAAGCTGGTGAAAGAATAGTTTTCCATCTCTCTCATTGACATAGCATGAGTCGCTGTTATGATTCTGAAGCTACATCATTTAGACTTATGAACATCTGCAAAATCCAATGTGCATGTAACCTTGGCATCAGATCTCTAACTCTTTCCTTTACTTCCCCACAGGACCATCCAGAGCCCCCATCCCCACTGTGGAGGAGGAAGAGGCTGAGCAGCCAGACTCCTCAGAGGAAGCTCCAATCTCTGAGGGCGCAGCGTCAGCAGAAGTAAGCGCAGCCAGCACCAGCACAGACACTCACACCTCGGGGGGACCTTCGGGACATAGAGTAGTGTTGTCACCTGGTGTATCACTCACAAGTGAGCATCAGCAGATTGTGGAGACAGGGACAGCAGTGGAGAGTCCTCGTCAGAGGGCGCAGGATTCTGCCAGCTCAGCTCAGCTGCATGTCGACCCTATGCCTCTGGGTCCATCCACAAGAGAAGAGGTGATGGATCTTCATGCACAGATGCAGGAGTCTGGCAGGTTTTGTCTCCAGGGTCGCTGCGAGTGTGGAGCGAATGGAGGAGTCCATAGCGAACATGAGCAGAGCCTTAGTGGAGTCATTGGCGCATGAACGCATCCCCACGGAAAGGATGGCTACCTCCGTGGTAAAGCTGGCTACCGTAGAGGAGAGGATGGCTACGGTAGAGGAGAGGAAGGCTACGGCCAAGGAGAGGAGGGCTACGGCCAAGGAGAGGAGGGCTACGGCCATGTCTTAGTCGCCAGGGTATGGAAAACATGGTGAGTGTTCAGAATAGAATGACATTTCTTGAGGAGCGATGGGCATCTATTGAACACAGAAACCAGACCTTCATGGAAGTCCTTCTGAGTAGGACTTCCAGTGCAGATACGGGTCCCCATTGTCCCCCTGATGAGCAGCAAGGTGCTCTCCAGCAACTTGCAGGCACTGAGGGGGACCTGACCCATGAGAGGGAGGTTGTTGGTACACCTCAAGGAAGTGGGGACTCCTCTCCACGCGCTCACACTTCCATGCCACTGCAGAGCCCTCGGTCAGAGCCCCGCCGGAGTCCACACCCAAGTGAGAGAGGCGTCTCAACCCCTGCACAGCCGCAGAAGCAGCAGACTGCTGGCGAGCTCTCACAAGCTCGCCACCCCAGAGGACACCTGCCAAAGGTGTCGAGACAGGAGCAGCAGGAAAGTCAGCAAGGGGCCTCCACATCTGCTGAAGCCACAGGGGAACTACTGCGTAGGAGCACGCTAAGGGAAAAATAAAGCACCACTAATCACAAGGGTAATCACTTGGGGAAAAAGTTTTGTATATAGTTATTATGTCATTAGTATCTTGTTTATAAAAAATCTGATGGCAACTGCTGCAGTTGTGGCGTGTGTCGTTCAGAAAGCTGAATGCTGCAGATTTTGACAGCTCCCAGCCATACCCTGGCGACTTATCTCCTCCATGGGAGTTGCCATCCTTTCCATGGTGATGCGTTCATGCGCCAATGACTCCACAAAGGCTCTGCTCATGTTCGCTATGGACTCCTCCATTCGCTCCACACTCACATCGACCCTGGAGGCAAAACCTGCCAGAGACTCCTGCATCTGTTCCTGGAGTTCCAGCCCCGCTGATCTTATGGATGGACCCAAAGGCAGAGGGTCAACATGCAGCTGAGCTGAGCTGGCAGAGTCCTGCACCCTGCGACAAGCACTCTCCACTGCTGTCCCTGTCTCCACAGTCTGCTGATGCTCACTTGTGAGCTGTGAAACACCAGGTGACAACACTACTCTATGTTCTGAAGGTCCCACCGAGGTGTGAGTGTCTGCGCTGGTGCTGGGTGCACTGAATTCTGCTGATGCTGTGCCCTCAGAGGTTGCAGATTCCTCTGAGGAGTCTGGAAGCTCAGGCTCTTCCTCCTGGACAGTGGGGACGGGGGCTCTCGATGGTCCTGTGGGGGAGTAAAGGAAAGAGTTAGAGATGTGAGGTCAAGGTTACATGCACATTGCATATTGCAGATGACCATAGGTCCATCTGTTATAGCTTCAGAATCATTATCAGCGACTCATGCAATGTCAATGAGAGAGATGAAAAACTATTCTGTCACCAGCTTGCTGTGATGCACCCATCTGTCCGTCCCCCACTTGCGCCTCATCCGCCAGTCCTACGATCTCCAGGACCGCCTCCTCCCAGGGGGTGAGCTGGGCTACTGAGGGTGGCCCTCCTCCTGTCCTCGCTCTTTCTCTCTTATTGTGAGCTCTCTTTTCCTGCAATGAGGGAGACAAGTGGAGTTTGAGTGAGAATGAAGGAGTGAGTGTAGAGAATCCATAGCATAGATGCTTAGAAGGAGACAAAGATGGAGTGAGGTGGCAAGACCAAGGGCCCTCCCTGTGTGTTGTCAGTTGTTTTCATAGCATCAGAGTGATAGGGAGTGTGAGGGCTGCATGGTCGAATAGTTAGGTGAATGTGAGCATAGAGAGAGAGGGAATGGGTAAAGGTGCATGGATGTCAGTGTCAAGTGGGATGTGGAGGAAGAGATTGCTAAAGCTGAGTGCTGGTGAGGAGAGGCAATGGAGATCAGATTGAGAGTGATGGGAACTTCATACTCACTTTTCCAGTGTGCTGAAGGTCATGAAATCTCTTCCTGCACTGTATCCAGGTTCTGCGGGTAGCCAATAAGGAGTTGACCTCCTCTGCCACTTGCAGCCACGCAGCCTTTGTCTGCTGGGGAGGCATCTTCCTCCCTGATGAAGGGAAGAGCACCTCCTTGTGAACTCTTGCTCCCTCCACTAAAGCCTGCAGGGCAACGTCGTCAAAACGGGGTGCAGACCTCGGTCTTTCTCTTGCCATTCTGCTTCCAGCTCAGTGTATCAGCAAATGCCAAAAGGTTGGCAGCCTGCAGAAGAAGCAAGGCTTGTTGCAGACCCTAAATGCAGCAGCAATAATGACATCATATTATGCGACTTTCTGACTGGAAATACTCATTTGCCAAGGGTTCACACACGTTGGAAATCAATTGGCCATTTGAGTTAAAATTGCATCAATCTCACACACCCATTTAGATTCGTGTGGGAAACACCAACTTCGGGGAACCCGACAATTCCCCGCACCTGAGTTAAAATCGACCCCTTTGTGTGTGAGAGAGAGACTGTGTGTGTGTGTGAGAGAGACTGTGTGTGTGTGTGAGAGAGAGACTGTGTGTTTGTGTGAGAGAGAGACTGTGTGTGTGTGTGAGAGACTGTGTGTGTGTGTGAGAGAGACTGTGTGTGTGTGTGAGAGAGACTGTGTGTGTGTGTGAGAGAGACTGTGTGTGTGTGTGAGAGACTGTGTGTGTGTGTGAGAGAGACTGTGTGTGTGTGAGAGAGAGACTGTGTGTTTGTGTGAGAGAGACTGTGTGTGTGTGTGAGAGAGACTGTGTGTGTGTGAGTGAGAGACTGTGTGTGTGTGTGAGAGAGACTGTGTGTGTGTGAGTGAGAGACTGTATGTGTGTGTGAGAGAGAGACTGTGTGTGTGTGTGAGAGAGACTGTGTGTGTGTGTGAGAGAGACTGTGTGTGTGTGAGAGAGAGACTGTGTGTTTGTGTGAGAGAGACTGTGTGTGTGTGTGAGAGAGAGACTGTGTGTGTGTGTGAGAGAGACTGTGTGTGTGTGTGAGTGAGAGACTGTGTGTGTGTGAGAGAGACTGTGTGTGTGTGTGAGAGAGAGACTGTGTGTGTGTGTGAGAGAGACTGTGTGTGTGTGTGAGAGAGACTGTGTGTGTGTGAGTGAGAGGCTGTGTGTGTGTGAGTGAGAGACTGTGTGTGTGTGTATGTGAGAGTGAGAGACTGTGTGTGTGTGTGTGTGTGTGTATGTGAGAGAGACTTTGTGTGTGTGTGAGAGAGACTGTGTGTGTGTGAGTGAGAGACTGTGTGTTTGTGTGAGAGAGACTGTGTGTGTGTGTATGTGAGAGTGAGAGACTGTGTGTGTGTGTGTGTGTGTGTGTGTGTATGTGAGAGAGACTTTGTGTGTGTGTGAGAGAGACTGTGTGTGTGTGAGTGAGAGACTTTGTGTGTGTGTGAGAGAGACTGTGTGTGTGTGTGAGTGAGAGACTGTGTGTTTGTGTGAGAGAGACTGTGTGTGTGTGAGTGAGAGACTGTGTGTGTGTGTGAGAGAGACTGTGTGTGTGTGTGAGAGAGACTGTGTGTGTGTGAGTGAGAGACTGTGTGTGTGTGTGAGTGAGAGACTGTGTGTGTGTGTATGTGAGAGTGAGAGACTGTGTGTGTGTGTATGTGAGAGAGACTGTGTGTGTGTGAGTGAGAGACTGTGTGTGTGTGTGAGTGAGAGACTGTGTGTGTGTGTATGTGAGAGTGAGAGACTGTGTGTGTGTGTGTGTATGTGAGAGAGACTTTGTGTGTGTGTGAGAGAGACTGTGTGTGTGTGTGTGTGTGAGAGAGACTGTGTGTGTGTGAGAGAGACTGTGTGTGTGTGTGTGTGAGAGAGACTGTGTGTGTGTGTGTGTATGTGAGAGAGACTTTGTGTGTGTGAGAGAGACTGTGTGTGTGTGTGTGTGTGTGTGAGAGAGACTGTGTGTGTGTGTGCGTGTGAGAGACTGTTTGTGTGAGAGAGAGACTGTGTGTGTGAGAGAGAGATTTTGTGTGTGTGTGAGACAGAGACTGTGTGTGTGTGTGAGAGACTGTGTGTGTGTGTGTGAGAGAGACTGTGTGTGTGTGTGCGTGTGAGAGACTGTTTGTGTGAGAGAGAGACTGTGTGTGTGAGAGAGATTTTGTGTGTGTGTGAGACAGAGACTGTGTGTGTGTGTGTGTTTGTGTGAGAGACTGTGTGTGTGTGTGAGAGAGAGACTTTAGGGTAGATTTTGCCGAACCTGTCGGGAAGAAGGCGGAACTTCCCCTTTCGGGTTTTTGACCCGCCTACTTCGATGTCCGGCCAATCCGCGCGATTTTCCCTTGATTGATCTTGTTGAGCCCGCCCAGCGGGCTCAGCAGGCCAATTAAGGGCCACCCGGCAACAGGTGACGTCACAGACTGAAATGTCATCTGTCAAGAGTCCTTGACAGATGAAATATTAGTGTTTGACAGCTGTTTGAAGCTGTGAAACACTGACAGTCTGAGTTCTGACGTGAGTCATTCTGCACAGACTCAGTTAGAACTCACACCGGCACTCAAAGCTGAAGGCTGTCACTTTTGACAGATCGCAGCCGTTCAGCTTTAAGTTCCGGCTGAGTGATGGGCTCCCGACGGCTACAGGAAGAAAGGCTGTGAAGGTAAGTACAGGTAAGTAAAAGTTCTTTACACACTTTAGACACACCAAACATACTTACCTTTGCACTCATGCATCCATCACTCACCTGAGCGCCAACATCGCGACCCCTCCAACTCCTTCAACCCGATGGCCCGCCTGCTCTAACCTGGCGTGGTTTGGAGCCGTCGGGAAACCCACACGAAACCCCTCAAATTAGGGATTAGGCTAAAAACTGCCTGTTAACTACCTGTTAACAGGCAGTTAATTGGCACTAATCCCTTCCCGCCTGGTTTCGGCGGGTCCCAGTGCGGGGCGGGTACCCGCCGCCCCTGAAACTTAAGTGGGGCGGGGTTTTGGGCGGGATGGTGTCGGGACCCCCAAATTCGGGATTTTACCCCCCCACACGCCTGAAACCCTGCCTGACAGCTCCCCGAAAATCTAGCCCTTTGTGTGTGTGTGAGAGAGACTGTGTGTGTGTGTATGTGGGAGAGAGACTGTGCGTGTGTTTGTGAGAGATATTGTGTGTGTATGTGTGAGAGAGACTGAGTGTGTGTGTGAGAGACTGTGTGTGTGTGTGTGAGAGAGACTGTGTGTGCGTGTGTGAGAGAGACTGTGTGTGCGTGTGTGAGAGAGACTGTGTTTGTGTTAGTGTGAGAGAGACTGTGTGTGTCTGTGTGAGAGAGACACTGTGTGTGTGAGAGAGACTGTGTGTGTATGTGTGAGAGAGACTGAGTGTGTGTGTGAGAGACTGTGTGTGTGTGTGTGAGAGAGACTGTGTGTGTATGTGTGAGAGAGACTGAGTGTGTGTGTGAGAGACTGTGTGTGTGTGTGTGAGAGAGACTGTGTTTGTGTTAGTGTGAGAGAGACTGTGTGTGTGTGTTTATGTGAGAGAGAGACTGTGTGTGTGTGTGTGTGTGTGAGAGAGACTGAGTTTGTGTGTTTATGTGAGAGAGAGACTGTGTGTGTGTGTGTGTGTGTGAGAGACTGTGTGTGTGTGTGTGAGAGACTGTGTGTGTGTGTTTATGTGAGACAGAGACTGTGTGTGTGTGTGTGAGAGACTGTGGTGGAAAAATTCAGCATCGCTCCATTTGGGGCGCGATTATTGGCCGTGCGCAAAGTTTATCGCCTGGCGCTAATTATCGCCTCCGTCTGCAAACTTGGCTTCTATCGCCCCTGGAGGTGATTGGAGCACTAAATCAGGTGCTACTCACCTCTCTTAAGGCGCAAAGGCCGAGGAGCGAGGCGCTACCTCAGAGCACTGGCGAAGCTCATGTGATGTCAGTCAGCAATGGAACACAGACACACTGGCGCCGGCCAGTTCTTAAAGGGGAGGGTCGATCTTGCTCTCCATCCACATCCTGCTCATTGCAGCCTTGAATCTCAGCCTGGAGAGACCTGTACATCAAATCTGCTGGAAAGAACAATGGAGAGGCCCAGGGAAAGAGCTCAGAGTGCAGCCCCCACAGTCTCTTCTAAATCGATACAAGGAAGGTCAAATCAAAATGAACCTGCAAAGTGCTGCTCAGTACCCAAAACTCCTTCACACAGCGTTGAATCTCTCCAGACGTCTCTCTCTCTCTCTCTCAGAATGTGTGGTGCAAAAATGACACCAACAAAAAAAGACAGGAAGCGGTCACCTTTAAATAGCGCTCCACCAGTCCCTTCCTGACTGCAAAACGCTCCCCTCTAACTGTCGTTGCTAGCGGCAGGCGGTATGGCAGGGTGCGCCACTCAATATCCGGTCCCAGGCGCTACCGGGGTGTTGCACACTCGACTGACGTCACGATTTTCCGGCGCAGGAGATCGTGGCGGTAGTGTTTAGCGCCACCGCAAAATATCTAGTTAATTTTGTGAGTGTGAGTGTCGCAAACATCACCACGCCCCAGCGCTAGTTGCATTGCGCCCCATTAGCACACTCTTAAGGTACTAACGGGAGGTGTAAACCAACTGAATTTGTCCCCGTGTGTTTTTGTGTGTGTGTGTGTGTGTGAGAGACTGTGTGTGTGTGTGTGGGAGAGAGACTGTGTGTGTATGTGTGGGAGAGAGACTGTGTGTGTGTGTGCGAGAGAGACTCTGTGTTTGTGTGTGTGTCTGTGTGAGAGAGACACTGTGTGTGTGAGAGACTGTGGGTGTGTGTGTGTGAGAGAGACACTGTGTGTGTGAGAGACTG
>NC_140998.1:33393163-33535663 GCF_052327205.1 Somniosus microcephalus | reverse complement strand
ACACAATCGGCATGCTCAAGCAACGGTTCCGCTGTCTGGACCATTCTGGAGGAGCCCTGCAGTACTCGCCTGAGCGAGTCTTCCACTTCGTTGTTGTGTGCTGCAGGCTTCATTACCTGGCAATCCTCAGGACCCAGCCAATGCCACCAGGCCTTGGAGCACCACCAGAGGAGGAAGAGGAGGAGGAAGAGGAGAAGGAGGATCATCAGCAGCACCAAGGCGGGAGGGAGGCACACAATATAGAAACTGGAAGGGCCGTCCGTCAACGGCTGATAGCAAGCCGCTTCTAGGCCCCTGCTGAGGAAATGGCTTCTGCCATTGGGAACAACATGAATGAAACCAACCCGCAACCCCTAAGCCGGCCAAGGCAGCAATGATTGCAAAGACCAAACATGTACATTTTGAATACAGAAACTCATTTATTTTACAAACTCTGTGTGTCTCATTTCCTCATGACAAACTAATAGAAAGAAACACAAAAAAACAGTCATTAACATAACTGGTTCTCACGACCTGGAGACAATGTCCAAAACACTAAACAAAAGTTTGACCACAAACCTCGGCCTTTAATAAAAAAATGAACAACATTTTATCATACCTCCTACTTTTTGCCCTTTGAGGGTGATCACCTTCCATTGCGCACTTTCCCCCTTCCCACCCTGAAGCTCCTCCGTAATGGGACCCCAGTGGCTGCAGCAAGGCTGGTGGAAGGCTGCTGATTGTCAGAACCTGAGACTGCAGATGCCCTTGAAGGACGGCCTAGACCAGCTCTGGGCCTGGACGGCCCGGCTGCAGACTGCATTAACTCTGCATGGGCGGCAGCAGTCTGTCCTACAGGCGGTGGCAAGTGCAGTGGAGAAGTGACAGTGGTGGCAGCAGGAATGCTGTCATCTTGAGAGAGGACAGCAACTCCCTGCTCGACCGATACACTGGCACTCCCACGGGGCAGCACTTAAGCATCCGGAACAATCTGCTGGAGCACAGATTGCTGGCCTGCTGCGGCGCGGTGAGAGCCCCGGGGAAATGTGTCCAAACCAGCGAGGATGGCAGCAGTCAGTGCTCGCGTGGCCTCAATCTGAGTGTGCATGCGAGCAGTCAGAGATGGGCTCATGGCCGCCAGTGACTGAATTGCAGCACTAAACATTTGCGTGGCATCCGCCTGTGCTACTGCAAAGTGCTCCACACTCCTTGCCAGTGATTCAATGCATTCGGGCACCCTTCCCACTGCACCCATGAGTCAGTGTGCATGTCCACCGCCTGGGTGTTCATTTCAGTGATCAGCCGCTCCTCCTCTGCGTCCAGTGCAGTAGGACTCGTGTAAGATTCGCAAAATTTCCACATTTCCCCCAAAGGTTATTAGTAATAAAAGGGACCCTGCATGGACATTTTAATGAAAAGGGTACCCAAAGATGGCGTCCGCACCTCGTGGCCAAAAGCCCGCAAGATTTTAAAAGCTTGGACTCTGTGGCACAAGCAGCTTTTGGGGAAATCGAAACCTAAGCTGCAGTTTCTGTGAAGAAAGACTTCGTATTTTGAAAAGCAGACGGCAGGACTCTGAATTATGCATTAAGCCAAATCGCAGACAGACCAAAACCACTCAGGCCTATACTTGAGGCCACCAAGTTGTTTGCATAAATAATCGGAAACTGCTTAGGGAAGCCATCGAAGCTGGGCAGGCCGATTAAGATGCATTAATAACAAAACAACTCGATAATCAGGCCAGTAGGTGCGATCACCGGCCATCTAAAAACAGTTAGTTTAGATTGCTACAATTATTTAAACTAGCCCGCCAAGATTGGAACAATGAACTAACCTGATTTGGCACGCAGATAAGGGTTTTCATAAGGAGTATAACTGAAGGCTCCGGGTAGCAATCTCTCTCTCTTGCTCTTGACTCTACTCTCTGCTCTCGTGGCTCCGGCCTCTTGGGCTGCCGCTCGTACTCGTGCCCAGGCCTCGTGGCGGGTTCTCTCCCCGTAGCAGATTTTCAGTAGCCAGTTACACCATACCAACTGCAGGGGAGGGGAACGAGGCCCAAGTCCATAGCCATCCAGGATGCCCAGGCCGCAGAAAGGGGCGAGACGAAGTAGAGCAGGTAGCCCAGGACTTGTATAGTAGTCCAGCGAGACGAGACGAGTGGAGACGAAGAAGACGATAATAACTCGATAAGGGCAGAGCAGGGCAGTGAAAAACGTATCGATAAGTAAACCAAGCGCCTAGTTATAAGCTGGTGCTTGGGAAGACAAGTATCTCGTTGAACACTGTGAAAACGCAGGTGGCCATGCCACGACGAATAGACTGGCGTTCTTAAGCTTGGGTAGGAAAATCTAGGCAGTTAAAAACTGCCAACTGCCCTGTAGGCACAATGGTGCCACCAACGACCGCCCGAGGGAGAAGAAGAGGAGAACCCATCGCGACGAGACGACGACGGCAGCGGAGGGGAGAAGGTGTGTCACAGTAGCAGACCCAGCACCGCGCCCCTGAAGACCACGTGTCGACGGGGTACCTAGAAGGACCAGAGACCAGACTTCTAAACTCGCACTCGTTAACAGTTGGCTTTATTTCGGATTGGTGAGCATGAATTCTGGCCCCTCATAGCTTAATCTAGTTAGGTATTGTAGTGTATGCAACCTGTACCACCTTAAGAGGATACCTTAAGGTGATGGACTACTTTTTGATGGCTCCTGTACATTGTAGTACCGGTGGTGACCACACCGGTATATAAACCCTGTGGAGCAAAGTGTATTCCAGTTCAGCCCTGACCCTCAATTACTAAAGACCTGTTTAATTATTTCTGTAGCCTGTGTCCAGTTATTCAGCATAACTACATTTGGAAACACAGACTCAACAGGTATAAGGGGTGGGATAAGGATAAGGGGATTGTTAAGATAGTTTGTTTTCCCTCGATGTGCCGTGTGTTCCCCATTCCCTGTATAAGTATATAGTTATTTGTATTTGCCTGTAATTTTATACTGGTAACTTTTCCTAAGATTGTGTTAATTTCTACTTTAATAAAATCTTGGTTTTCTTACATCCAAACCACCTGTCCACTCGAGTCTTTTCTGTATCGCCGCCTGTTCCTAAGTCCGGTGTCTAGAACCCAGGGGCATGGGAGCGATTCGAACCGCTCACAAACAGTCAGGGGCATAACTGACTGGGCGCACGCGCCAACCATACCACCCCTACAGAAATGGCGACCGTGGCAGGACATCGGCAACAGGGTTTCAATACAGTAGACAATGGTTCGGATGATGGAGGAAAGGATTTCTGATTATGTGTTTAGCAAGGTGAATATTACTAAGAAGTGGATGACCACTCTGTTAAAGGCTGGGCATCCGGTAGATGCAGCAGCTAAGTGGAGAGAGGGAAAGGAACACAAGAAGTCCTTAGAGAAGGCAATTTGGCTGATGTGTTTCAAAAGGCAGGTCCAGCTTTTGTACAGGCTCGTTGCAGCACAGGCAGCTGAGTTAAGGGAGTCAGCCCTGGAGATCCAGGATAAGGCTCTAGCAGGGGAGAAGTTATTAGTGGCTTTGCAGGCTTTGAATCAGGAGAGAGTGCATTTAATGGGAAAACACAAGGCCCAGTTGGAATACCTACGGTGCCAAGTCACCGAGGCCAAGGGAAATTAGTTAAGGTTGCGGGAGAAGAACGCCCGCTTGGCAAGGCAGATCAGGGAATAGGAAGAGAATGTACAGGAGGTAAAGGCTGCTTACAAGCTAGCGAGCGAACAGGGGTTTGAGGAGGCAGACCACGGCCCCTGTAAAGAGAGGATAGAAAATCTGAGCCGGGCCCTCCGGAAGGCAAAAGGCATGGTATGCCTCATAAGCCCAAAGGCAGGTCAGGCAGATTTTATGGGGAACGAGGGGAGGACAGTTCCAACGTCACCGGTAGTGCCCAGGGACGACCCGATTGAGAGAGAGGAGACCTCACGACCACCACCCGTAGCGCCAAGTTTCAGCGAGGTTTGGCAGCAAGGGGGGGTGGAACCAGGGGTGGAGCCAGAGGTGGAGGCGGAGGTAGAGCAACCCCCGCCAGAGAGGTCGGAACCGGGACCGATGTGTCCAGCACAGCATCAGAGGTTCGGCCCACCCGCCAATGGCGACAATGAGGGACCCCTCCAAAACCAGTTCGTGTTACCCTTTAACACCCAACAGCTTAGGGCTATGGTCAACCATCTCCCGAGGCTCTCCGAAAAGGGAGACCCCTCGATCCACTTCAGGGAAGTGGAGCAGGCAGCCAGCGTCAACGACTGCGATGACGCTGAGAAGGCCAAAATGCAGCTATTCTCCCTGGAGAGTAGTCTCCTCCGATCCCTCTCTGACGAGTGCAAAAGGGGGCAGTGCGGGTATGAGGAGCTTAGAGATGCGGTTCTGGAGGCCATGGGGATGAATGAGGGAAGTCCTTTCTCCCGTGTGGAGAAGACGATCCAGGTCCCAGGGGAAACCCCACAGGCTTTTGCGGACCGGCTGTAGTCGGTGTACCGGAGGGCCTGTCTGGGGACGCTGGACCGAGTGCTCCTGAACGGGGATTCCCTGGCCCATTGGCTCCGTTGCCTGGTGGCGAACAGCTTGCCACAGGTCCGGGCCAAGGCGGAAGCCTGGTTCGACCCCAAAAATCCCCAGACCACTGAACTTACGGTAATTAGGCAGCTCACTCTGGCTTACCTTAACGGTAGGGGAGCCGATGCACACCCACCCAAGGGAAAGGTGCATGAGGTAAAACCCGGACCGGGTAGGAAAGAGTGGCACCAGGAAGGGAGTAACCCCCCCCCCCAACACAAAGACCAACTGTTACGGGTGTGGGAAGGATGGTCACTGGCGGAAGGAGTGCAAAAACCCTTGGAAAGATAACAAGGGAAAGCATCCCACAGCCCCAGCCCAAAATGCGGGGGCAGGGATCCCTCCCACAGAGGTCGAGTCACTTTTGGACACCATGAGGTCCTTATTGACTGGCCAGGGGAGAGTAGCAGCCGCCACCGGAGCTCTCACCCCATCCGCCCCACCCAACCCACAGCCGTGACTAGAGCCAGCACAGTCTGTTTACCTGTGTTCTCTCCAGTATGATGAGTGGAAAAGACCCCTTTTGGAGATGGAGGTGGAAAAGGTGACGGGGACCTATCTGTTGGACACGGGGGCTTCATGCACCGTGGTCTACTCAGCTAACCCCATCGCCTCGTCTCTCTCTAACGGGGTCCCATACAGTCTATCGGGGTTCACAGGTAGGGAACAGGCTGGCTCGTTTTCCATCCTGCTCGCCATTCGGTTAGGACCGCTCCGCTCCAAGTGGACCTGTGTCCTGATGAAATGGGAAGTGGAGAGTGGAAGAGGGGTCCTGGGGGCCAACTTTATTGTAGGCCACGGGATCCTAGTGGATTTGAGAAATCATTGCCTATGGGGGGCAGGTAAAGTAAAGAACGGTGAGATAGTAGTGATCCCAGGAAAGGAAGGGAAGGGGACCCTCTGCACCATAAAGCCCAAAGAGGATTATAACCTCAAGCTTATGGTCAGTAACACCCCACAGGAGTTCCAGGCATTTGTGCAGGCCCACCTGGCCAAATTTGCCACTCACAAACACGACTGCGGGAGGGTCACAGGGTTTGAGGTCGGCGTAGACGGGGACCCCATGGCCCGACCACAGAAACAGTATAACTTCCCCAGGGAAGCAGAGCCAGACATGGAAGCAGCCATGCTCTCGTAAGTGCAACAGGGAGTGCTGAGACCAATAGCTACCCACGTGAATTCTCCATTATGGCCGGTCAGAAAGCCGGACAATTCCTGGAGGGCCATGGTGGACTATCGGGTGCTCAATCATAACATCCCAGCCTGTGCACCCACGGTAGCAGCAGATGCCGACCTCATAGGGAGTATTCCAGCATCCGCGACCACTTTCACGGTGCTGGATATTTCCAATGGGTTTTGGTCCATCCCTTTAAGGAGGGAGGATCAGTACAAGTTTGCCTTTACGTTTAAAGGGCAACAGTACACGTGGAACTGCTTGCCGCAGGGCTTCCTCAACAGCCCCAGCATTTTCCATCAGTGCATGGCAAACAGTTTGAAGGATTTTAGCCAGCCCAGACAGTTGGTCCAATATGTGGATGACCTGCTCCTCTTCACCGATTTGAAAGAGGAGCATGGCCCGCTATTGGCTGAACTGCTGGAGCTGCTTGGGCAAAAGGGTTTTAAGGTAAACCCCAAGAAAGCGCAGATCGGCCAGCAGGAGGTGAAATTCCTCGGCCTGACCGTGCACACTGGAGATAAGGCTAGGAGAGAAGCGGTACAAGAACTACCGGTCCCCAACACAGTAACGGGTGTGAGGTCGTTTCTAGGGCTAACCGGGTACTGTAGAGACTTTATTGAGAACTATGCAGCCACCGCAGCCCCTCTGCTCCGACTCCTACACAAGGGAGTGGAGTGGCTTTGGGACGAGGGTTGCCAGGCAGCATTTGTCAGGCTCAAGAAAGACTTGCAGACCGCACCAGCCCTAGGGGCCATAGATGGGGGGAAAGAGTTTTTCCTGGAGGTAGCAGCCAGCGGGGACAGCCCGAGTGCTGTGCTGCTCCAAGAGCGGCACGGCCGGCTGCGGCCGGTGGTCTACTCCTCCAGGGTACTCACGGATGTGGAGAGGAGCTACTCCAACTGTGAGCGGCACCTTTTGGGCATACATTGGGCTGTGAAAAAATCACTGATCTTCACAGGCACCTCTCCTATCACCCTCCTCACCCATCACACACCCACCCAGATGCTTCGGGACGGGAGGACCAAGGATGGGACAGTGAGCAGTGCCCGCATTGCCCGCTGGACCTTGCTCCTCTCACAGATGGATCTGAAGGTGAAGGGTCTCTGTGAGCCAAAGCTTGCAGCCAACCTGGTATATCCTGGAACAGCCCATTGAAGGGGTTTGGGAAGTAAACATAGGTTTACGGGCCGGGATACATCACACGGGCCGTGAGATCTATGTAGACGGTTCCAGCACGGTATCTGCTGGCGAGCGTCTCACGGGATGTGGAGTTTACGACCCAGCGGCAAACATTGCCCTGGCGATTAAGCTCCCCAGCACCATGAGCGCCCAGCAGGCTGAACTGTCGGCGGTGGTGTACGTTGTTACACACCCCGAAATCTTCCCCACCCCCTACACGATTTGGTCGGACAGCATGTTCATGTCCAATTCGTGTACGGAGTACCTGGCCATCTGGTCCCGCCGTGGATACACCTCCGCTGACGGGAGACCCCTCACATTAAAGCCCCTGCTGGAAAAGATCCTGGAAGCAGTGGGGGAGGAAGGGGAGGTTTTCATTCACAAGGTGAAGGCCCATTCCTCCACCGAACCCCGCGGCCAAGGCAATCAGCAGGCTGACTTGCTCGCCAAGGAGGGTGCCCGCACAGGCACTTTCTGGGACCCATTTGGGTCCAGACCCATGACGGTGGTCAGAGGTAGGGACGGGACCCAAGGGAGTGTAGGGGTAGCTTTAGCCCCGGGCCTTAAGACGGTCCAAGCCAAGACCCCGTCCTCAAGCAGTCCTCAGCGCTGTAGCTGAGGGAAAAAGTGTAGAGGGTCCGTACGGCACAGCGACCCTCTCCGTTAAAGAGGGTATGCTGTTCCGGGGGGAACAGTGGGTTGTGCCGCAGCAACACCGGAGGGAATTCCTTCAACTGGCCCATGAGGGTCCGGGAGCAGGACATCCCGGGCCTGAGACCACCTGGCAGCGGGTGGAACAGGCGGGATGGTGGCCGGGACTCAGGGACGATGTCCACGAGTTCTGTGCAGGCTGTCTTGTGTGCGCTGCGAATAACCCCGACCCCCACAAAAGGAAGGTACCTATGGGACACGTCAGGATGGTAGAGGGACCATGGCAGTCGATACAGGTCGACTACATCGGGCCACTGCCCACCGCCCATGGAGGCTATAAGTACTGCCTAGTCCTGGTGGACGTGTTTACCAAATGGGTAGAGGCCTTTCCCTGCAGAACAGCCACAGCTCTGGGTACTGCCAGGATCCTGGTCCGGGAAGTGTTCTCGCGGTGGGGACTACCACAGTATGTGGAGTCCGACCAAGGGAGCCACTTCACCGGACAGGTGATGCAGAACACCCTTATGCTGTTAGGCATCGAGGAGAAATGGCACGTGGCCCACAACCCCCAGTCATCCGGGATTGTGGAACGCATGAACCGGACCCTAAAAGAAAGGTTAAGGATTGAAACGGTGGACTCGCCCCGTAAATGGGCCGAAGTCCAACCGCTGGTTTTGATGGGGATCCGGGCCAGCCAGTCTAAAAGCATGGGGTATTCCCTGTACGAGCTAATGACTGGCAGGATTATGCGGACCCCCACCCATGTACTAGCCCCGGTGCTCACGGAGGGTCAGCTCAGGGAGGTAAACCGGGACAGGTTCGCCCAAAACCTCTTTGAGCACCTGAAGCAGGTCCACGAGCGGACGGCTGGGAACATGGGAAGGCAGCATCGGAGTAACCGATTGCTGCTCAAACCGAGAAAGCACCATGAGTGGGAGGTAGGAGATCAGGTCATGGTAAGAAACTATGCCCGAGTAGGTAGTTTGGAACCATTGTACATGGGCCCTACAGTATTGTAGATAAAGCCAGCCCCATGGTATACGCCGTGAAGATGCCCCGGCGTACAAAATGGTTCCCTATCAACCAGTGTAAGCTGTTTACACCTGAAAGGGGAAAACAGCCAGTTGGGGTAAGATCTGAGGATAGAGATCCTCAGCCTGCAGCAGGAGCGAGTTCATAGACTGCACAGGCAGGCGCTGTGGCTTGCTTGAAGGGAGGGGCCATCACGCCCATCGATTGGGACACTCCCCCACTCTTCTGGGATCCAGACGAGGGGGAGGGACCTGAGGGCAAAAACCCCGCCCCTAACCCAGGTGTAGAGAGGGAGGGACCTGAGGTCGTAAACCCCACCCCGGACCCAGCCATGGGACCTGGGGGTGGAGACTCTCAGCTCGCAGCAGCAGGCTGCGAAGAGTTACCTGCCCCTAGCCCAGGTTCGGGAGAGGTCAACCCTGAGGGAGCAGTGGTTCAGGTTAAAGGCCCATCGGCCAAGAAAGCCCCACCCGCCAAGGTCCCTAGAAGGTCCCCACAGACACCTCAGCTGAGAAAGCCATGGTCACCAGCCCTCCAGTTACCAAGGGCCGCCCCTCGAGTAAGGGAGAGGTCCAAGGACAAAGGTCCTCAGCCAGCAGCCACGGGCTGTGAGGGACCAACAGTGAAGGACAGTGCGGTCACGCCGGGGGTGGCAGTGAGCCGCAGTCCAACCAGGAATTAGCCTGACCGCCCGGAGACGGGCGGCGGATGTACATAGTTTAGGTAATGTAAGTTTATATTGTAAAGTTAAGTATTTAGCTTAAGTTTGGGTGTTTTAGCTTAAGTTAAATAAGGTGATGGGTAGTTTTAAGATAAGTAATCTGTTAAGAGTGTGTATTTGGGTCGAGGTCGCGGGACCCAACCATGCTTCACCAAGCCAGAGAATCTCTTGGCTGCATGTTTTTACATCTTTTTGCAGAAAGACTTTCGGGATGGAAGGTATCGTAATCCTTTCGCCCTGATTGGGATGAGCGAAGGGAGACGGGGCAATGTCCAAGACTCCCACATCTACGGGTGTTCGGGAGACAGAGCGCCCCTAGCGATCAATGGGAGTGGTGAGCGGGATGTGGAGGAGACCGCCGTTTACTTCCAAGAGGGAAGGTGGCCAGGATGGCTGGGGTCCAATTCGTCTCAGTACTCCAGCCAAACCGGATTCACGTACGGGGAAGCCTCCCTCCAATGCCCCAGGGTACGGGTCGTTGCCACGAGGGTCAGCGTCACCGTTGGAAAGCGAATATGTTTGACGTGTAAAGGACAAATTCCACTGGATAGGTGGTGGTGGCTCAGAAAGTTGAGCAAAGACATGAGGAACCTGAAGTCGAGTGGGAACGGTTGGGAAACAACACCCATCGGACGATTACCAGGA
Organism: Somniosus microcephalus; assembly: GCF_052327205.1. Taxonomy (NCBI): domain Eukaryota; kingdom Metazoa; phylum Chordata; class Chondrichthyes; order Squaliformes; family Somniosidae; genus Somniosus; species Somniosus microcephalus. The sequence goes on along the minus strand of NC_140998.1, from coordinate 33,525,699 downwards.
CTCATGGAAGATTAAGCGTGTGTTGGGACAAGTGGTGGGAACCGGACCAAGGGATTTATATCTGTATGTGGGGGTCAGAGAAGGTCTGCCCTGCAGGCATATCCATTATTTTCCTCCGACAGTGGCAAGGTGCCGGGGAGGGGATGAGGTGGGATACCAGCCTGAAGGCGTGCGCAGTCCCATTCTCCCCGATCCCAGTCAATGCCACTGAGCTGGTAACCTGCCCCCATAAGCCCCTGCTCACAGCGCAGGCGGCGAGGTCATCCAGGGAAGGGTGCCCCACTGCCACCAAGGGACCAGGGAATGTGTTGGTACTGGCCCCCACCGATCAGATGCTGTACTACGCGGTAGCCTCCGTGATTTTAAATCTCACCGAGGTACGTTTACCGGAGTGGTGCCCCAAAGAAACAGAGCAGCTATACCAGGCCCTATTAAAGGACATGTTCAAGAAGTTTTACGAGTTCTATTTTGCCCATGTGGACAAGACCGAACTGTACACCACACACCGAGAATTTTTGGGTAATGCAGGGAGGCAAAGAAGGGGAGTATGGAATGATGTTTTTACTGCGTTTAATACTGGGTCCTCTGTCATCAACAGTCTGGATGACATAGAGCTGCAGACCCAGATGAACAGTTTAAAAACACAGTTTAAGAAAATATTACTGGATGAGAACAAGGTAGTGGGCTCGGAGTTGCATGAGGACCAGGCCATGACGGTCCATTTAAAGGAGATATAGCCGAGTTGGAAAAGCACACAAAGACGGTAAATGCTCTCATAAGGGAGGACAGAAATGTTTCTGACCAGGCTGCGCAGAATGAGGTGTGCGTGTTATACGGGGCGTGGTTACTGGGCGAGGGCCGCAGTAATCTGGAGGATTTAAAACAGGGTTTAGTCTCCTCCTGGATTAGCAACAAGCACCTCACAGCCCTCCACCCTTTTGAGAATGCATTGAGCCCGTGCCAACTCCGGCTAGCCTCCGAAGCCCCCGTGGATTGTGGACAGTCTAACCACACAATCATGGGTGTAGTAGTTAGGATGCCGGTCATGGGTAGGACAGCCCGACCCGTGCCGGTATACAGGGTTGAGAACACTGGAGTCATTCAAGAGGGTGCACACATTCATTTCACAGCGGTCCCGCCTTACGTCATAAAGTGGGAGCACGCTATGACAGGTACTGACCTCTCAGGGTGCCGGAGCTGGGGAGCACACATAATCCTGTGTCCCCAGCACTTGAATGCCTATTCAAAACAGCAGTGTGGGTTCAGAGCTGCTGGCGTGAAACCTATAAATTGTACCATGGAGGCAATGGCACAAGGCCATGTTCCCCCGCAGGTAGCATATATAGGAGGTGGGATATACTGTGTCACCACCAGCACGTCCCACTACCAGCATGGACAGCATAGCTGGTGTCCAGTTAGTGACAGCAGTTTCTGTTTTAAACCCGAGGCAGAAGTTCAAGTGGCCCAGGAGCGAATTGTCCCCATTCCTGAAGCCTCCACTGTTCACCTCACTGTGAAGGAGAATTTTACGGATTTGCAAAAGTACGTAGCGCACTTTGGCTATGAAATTCCCCCTCTCCCTGAACACCTTACCAAAATACTCAAAGCCGTTATAGTTTCGCTGAAACACTTTTACACTCTAGAGCAGAAAACAGTAGAGATAGGGACTGAGATATTGGATATTGTGATTCCACCCTGGTGGGACATTTTCAATAACATAGAGGTCCCTTCATGGATCAGACTGGCTTCCCACATTCTCGTGGTTTGCCAGTTAGGGATAGTGTTGTATTTAGTTTGCATCCAATGTAAGGGAAAAGTTCAGTGGTCAGAATTCCGAAACCAGAGGATCTGGAAAGAACATTATGTAAAGGTGGAGGGAGATACACCCGTTTGAGTCTTTTCCCTCACATTCTGATTAAAGATTGTTGTCTTTTTTGTGTTTGTTATTTTTAATAAAGGTTTTTCTGTTGGTTTGTTGCAACGCGGTTTAATAAAGATATGTGTACCAAGTGGTGCAGGGGTGTTGGACCCCCTCCATGCTTGGATGTGTGTAAAGTCTGTAATTTTATCCTACGTATGCTTATGTACACTACATTTTTCGTGGAATGGGAAGTGCATGTGTTGTGGGTATATTAGATAGGGAAGGTTGACTATGGAGGGTCAGAAAAATTTTGCTCACCTTGAAAGTATGATACTTCAAGCAAGTTTTAGTATCACAGGGAGGAGTGAAAGATTTGCAAAATTTCTATATTTCCCCAAAGGTTGTTATTAATAAAAGGGACCCTGCGTGGACATTTTGAATCAAAAAGGGTACCCAAGATGGCGTCCGCGCCTCGTGGCAGAAAGCCTGTGAGATTTTTAAAACTTGGACTCTGCAACGCAGGCAGCTTGTGGAGAAATCGAAACCAAAGCTGCAGTTTCTGTGAAGAGAGACTTTGTATTTTGAAACCAGACAGGACTTTGAATTATGTATTAGATCGAACTGGAGACAAATCTAAATTCAGTTAGGCCTATAGTTAAGGCCATCAAGCAGTTTACATAAATAATCGGCAACAGATTAAGGAAGCCAACGAGGCTGGACAGGCCCATCAAGGAACATTCATAACAAAACAAGTCAATTATCGGGCCGGTAGATGCGATTACCGGCCATCTAAAAACAGTTAGTATGGATTGCTACCATTATTTAAAATAGCCCACCAGGATTAAGACAAAGAACTAACCTGATTTGGCAGGCAGATAAGGGTTTTCAAAAAGAGTATAATTGAAGGCCCCGGGTAGCAATCTCTCTCTCTCTCTCTGCTCGGCTCTTCTGCCCCTCGCCCTCGTGGCTGTCACTCTTTCCACGTCCCGCGCTTACCTCCTGGCCTTTGCCCGTGCATTTTCCCACTCCATCTGGAAATCGCTCAGGCACAGCATCGGGCGGACACAGACAATTCATGCCAGGCGAGGCGGGAGGCGATGAGGGGAGGCGGGAAGACCAACTCAGGAAGACCAACTGAGGAAGACGAACTGAGGGTAGGCTTCGAAACATCGGGCCTTCAGTCTCAGACATCTTCATACAAACTCAAACTTTCGGCCGAAGAAGAGGAATCATCCCTGCAAGGTAGAGTACCCAAACAGAGACTTTAACTTTGGGGTACTCGAACCTGGACAACGCCCTTGCAGCACCCGGAGACCACGTGACGACAGCAGGCTCCAGAGAGCACCAAGAGCGAATCCCGAACCCCACCACTGTTTTGAGTTCAGCAAACCCTTTAGATGGGTGAGCATAAATTCTGGCCCCTCATAGCTTAATCTAGCTAGGTATAGGGGGTGGGATAAGGATAAAGGGATTGTTAAGATAGTTGTTTTCCCTCGATGTGCCGTGTGTTCCCCATTCCCTGTATAAGTATAGTTATTTGTATTTGCCTGTAATTTTATACACTGGTAACTTCTCATAAGACTGTATTATCTTTCTGTTTAATAAAATCTTGAGTTTTGCTTACATCCACCTGTCTACTCGAGCCTTTACTGTATCGCTACCTGTACCTAAGTCCGGTGTCAAGAATTTCAGGGCCGTGGGAGCGATTTGAACCAGTCACGGGCAGTCAGAGGCATAACTGACTGGGCTCACGTGCCACCCCCTACAAAGGGAATTTGATAAACCTTTTACATGTTATATGATTTACTATACGAGGGGAGCGATAAAATGTCCGTCGTTGTCCTTGTTGCAATCCAGTGATTTTTGTCATTTCTTCTTCTGCCACAGGTACACGGTTGGTGTCAGGATGAGTGAGAGGAAATGGACGGTTTCATCAAACTACCAACAGACTAAAATTGTGAGTATCAAAACCACAAAGACAACTGGATCACACATCTTGACCAAAATCACATCATTGCCAGCAGAGATACCACAAAGGAGGAAACAGCAACACTGAAATACCCCTCACGCCCATCCCTCCGTGTCCCATCCATTTCTTTAGTATCAACTGTACATCTTTTAATTTCTTTATTTGACGGTCAATAACAGTTCCATTTAAACACACAGCCAATGATTGGAGATGGTGTTAAACCAACTCTTTCCCTTCTGGCATGTTTCATTCCCATTTAAAAAAAATTCCCACGCCCCTCTCCCTCCTCCCTAGTTCTCCCCTGGGCTGGACCTTCACGTCCAGCCCTCAGGTCCCCGCATCGGCATCAAGCACCAACCCTGCTCCAACTCCAGGCTCAGTTTGGCATTGCTCGGGGTTAACTGCAGTGGCACTGGATAGGGCCCAGTCCATACAGTCATCTCTGACCGATGAATGAGAGGCGATCTTATTGAAACATATAAGATTGTGAAGGGGCTTGATCGGGTGGATGCGGTGAGGATGTTCCCAATGATGGGTGAAACTAGAACTAGGGGGCATAATCTTAGAATAAGGGGCTGCTCTTTCAAAACTGAGATGAGGAGAAACTTCTTCACTCAGAGGGTGGTAGGTCTGTGGAATTTGCTGCCCCAGAAAGCTGTGGAAGCTACATCATTAAATAAATTTAAAACAGAAATAGACAGTTTCCTAGAAGTAAAGGGAATTAGGGGTTACGGGGAGCGGGCAGGAAATTGGACATGAGTCTAGGTTCGGAACGGTCATGGCCCTGTGGGTAGCTGAGCGGGCCCAGGGGCCGTGTAGCCTGGTTCTGCTCCTATTTCTTGTGTTCTAATTCTGTTAGATTTCAGGAGTTGGTTCTATTCCTGTTTCTGGCTGGGGTGGAGATCACCTTTTACAGAAGGTAAGTACTGTAGAAAATATAGGGACAGAGTGATCTCCTGGACGAGTTTCGATCGCCTAGATGGGTCGGAGAGGAATTTCCCAGATGTTTTCTCCCAAATTGGCCATTGGGTTTTTATCTGGTTTTTCGCCTCTCCCAGGAGATCACATGGGTTCGGGTGGGATGCAGAGTGATAGTAGATTTGAGGTTAGGATCAGATCAGCCATGATCTTATTGAATGGTGGAGCAGGCTTGACGGGCCGATTGGCCTACTCCTGCTCCTATTCCTTATGTTCTTATGTTCTTATGTCGACCGGTGGTCCAAGTTGGGACCGAACAGGAAAGTCTCAAGGGTGGATGCTCCAGTTGTTGCCTCGATGGTGTGGAATGGGACGAGCTGGTTAAAGCCAATCCATCCCAGTCAACAACATCGGGTGAAACCCCGGTACCACTTGTTCTGAGGCCTCCCAGGATAGAGGAAGAGTCCTCCTCTGGCACCAGCTGGTTCGGAGGTGTCCGTGCCTACTGGTGCCAGAATCAGGCTGGTTCCCCCAAGCGCCACCAGCTACTGTTGGTGTGTCCTTCACCAGAGGCATCCGTCCCCTCTGGTGACACCAACGCAGCCCTGGGACATTGGTCTCCAGTTGGCGCCAGCTCATTTGGGGCACCACCCTCGGTGGACTCGAACCTACACAGGGTCACCTATGCTGCGGGTGATGTCCACTTTGGTGAGTGCAGTTGCAGATCTCTATTTATAGATCTGTGGCTCCCACCCACCACTGTGGACCCACCTTCGGCCGCTCCCTATGACACTCGAGAGGCACTCCCAGGGAGGGTGCGTGCGCTCCAGAAACCAAACTGGGAGCCTGAGTCGACCAGGGCTTCCGTGTGTTGAGGTTTTCCCATGTATTCAAAACAAGGGTGACTTCGAGTCTGAAACTGTGAGTTCTGGAAGTCCCATCACTTGTGCGGGTTGAGTCTTTACCTGGGCATCGACCTTTGTTGGATTCCCCCTCCCAATTTCCAAGGCGGTTTGGGCGGACTTGATAGGCGCGCCCCAGTTATGGCCAAGGTAGACAGCCCGCCACTCTGCCTCACAACTTAAGGTTCGCTGGTACAGCTGGCGAACTTCAGTCGTGAAAGCCTCAGAAGGGAGGGAACTGCCCAGGAAACTAATCCTGTTCCACCCACCAGAATCCAAATGGTGGGACATGTGGGTCTGGCGGACCTTCCTGCAGGGGTTGGCGCATATCCCGAATTCCCTGCCATCAAATCTGCTGGGGCTGGCTTCACTGACCAGCAGGTGAGTTGAGGGAGCAATCCCTGCCAGAGAGGACCACCTTCAGAGAGCATCTGCTGCAGCAGCAGACTGTGTGGGTGCTCTCAGTGTAGGAGCAGGATCTGTCATCCAGTGGATCTTGCATCGCCACTTAGTTTGTCCTCACACCTTGGGGATCCTTCAGGTTCTGCAGATGCCCATTGGTGCCGAAGGCTTCTTTGGCGAGCAAGTGGAGGATCTGCTGTAGCAGAACCTTCAGGCATTCCTAAATTGACACACAAGGGTCGGGGGTGGGGGGGCACTGCTCACTTTGTAGCTTAGCCCACCCAATCTATAGGCCCCTTCCACTCGCCAACACCAGTCCACTCACCACCACCAATCCATTCACCTCCACCAGCCTATTCAAGGCTTTATCTGGAGCACGATGTCCTTTGTATCTTGCTAGCCCGTCATTCGAGATTAGGACCTGGAATGCAGGTAGTTCACAACAAGTAACATTCGAGACCCTGTCCAGCTCCACCTCCCCCAGCAGTGGTCATGCCTGGATAGCCCACCTCAGAGTTGTGTGGGTGGGCTATGTCCAGTACTTCCCTGTGGAAGTGGATCACTCTGGATGTTTGGTTTGACCATCAGAGGAACCATCTACTAGTGGGCGTACTGGCAGGTCTTCTACCATCCACACTGAGAGCGAGTGATCGTCATCCAGAAGGCTCAACTGTTGGGGATATTTCTCCAGTTGAGCCTTCTGGATGACCATCACTCTGCCAGTAATGTATCCACAGGATGAATGGTCTTCTCGGCCAGTGATTTGACTTGGCATTTCAACAGGCTCGGGGTGTGAACGGTATAATAGGATATCTCCACTTTCAGACTCGGTGCAGGGTAAGTCAACAAACAGTGTGGGACCCTCCTTCCTGGGTCCCTCTGTCAAGATGGCACATTGCTTCCCATTGGTGCTTGAACGACGGGGTGACACTCTTGGTGCCACATTTGGCCCGGGGAGGACAACACAACAGTCGGCACACTCAGCTGCTCTGTAGTCCACCCTAACTAGTGGATGATCCACACTGAGGTAGTCCAGAACATCTTCAGGACTTGGGGGGTTTACCAGGTCGATCGACTTGCTCGCATCACCAGATAATTACCAATCTGCTGGAGGACCTCAGGCTGTCGGGGCGGAGGCCCGACAGTCTATCGTGCTTTTGTTTCTGGATTCTGTTGCTCAGGGTTGCCTGATCTCCAGGATGCTCCAGGAAATTGCAGCAGGTGGTGGTTCTGGTTAACCCTTTAGTTACCTCACAAGCCGTGCTTCAGGGACACCCAGGTGTTGAATACACACTTTGATTTCAGGAGCCCACGGGAGAAATCCAAGTCATTTTTAGAGTATAGAGGACCCTACCTTTTTTAGGGAATTTTTCATTCTGACATCCTCCACACACTGCTGGACACTGTCCAACTGGTACTCAGGGTGAGAAGGACGGACCGTACCTGCAAGTGAACAGATTCTCCGGCTCCCAGGACAAATAGATCAAAGTGGGTGTTATTCACGGGTGCCACGCCAGATCCAAACAGTAAGCTGAACCGTCAGGATCTGGATTTGGATCCTGCCAGCTTCTGATTGATGGCCTGGCAGTTGAGATGGAATGCCCGTCAGATTAGAGTATACCAGCAGTGCGGCACTCATGGGTAATGCTCACTTTATTGTGTCTGTCCTGGTCATTTAAGCCTCTGTTCCCATACAAGTACCTCCACCCTCCTCGTCCTCAGTACTACTTGGTTAGTCGCCAGCAGTGTGTGCAGAATGCCTGAATGAAGATCACAGCTCCCTTGTCAGCTGTTCCCGTGTCAGCTGCTCCCTTGTAAGCTCCTCTTCATTCTTCAAGTGATGCGGCATTTGCCACCCGCCTGGTTGTCTCTTGGGTCTAGTGGGGAGTGTTGGTATGTCTTTTCCTCGTTCTGGGTTGTCTTTGGGTGTCAACAAATTGGGTTCTGGGGTGTGCTAAAAGGTAACACTGCACGGAAGTCGGGGAGGGAGGGGAAAAACAAGTGGGTTTGTCCTTCAAAGTTAGGACATCTTAACAAAATGTCTTAACAGGGAAGGTCACGCCTTAAGAGATTTTCCCCAGGCAAATTGTGCCGATGCATCCCGGTAATTAGATCCACATTCCACCCCCAATTCGGCCTGTCAATGTTTAGGAACGAATGTTCCCAGCAAATTAAACGGTGTCACAGTTAACACTTTAAAGAAAAAATTGGGGACAGTTTTCGTTCAACCTGGACCGACAGAAGTGGGAACTCTAGACAACCTGCCAACCAGTTTCTCGTCATCGCTGAATATTGGGTTTGTGACTGCTGCTACAGAACTAGACTGGAGATTGTTGAAGACCAGGCTCCCGGGGACTGTGTTCAATTGATGTTAGCAGAGTTGAAGTGAGAAAGTAATTGTCTTAGAATATTTGGGCCATAATGATCTCCTGGACTAGTTTTGATCGCCTAAGGGGGTTGGAGAGGAATTTCCCAGATTTTTTTCCCAAATTGGCCTGGGTTTTTATGTCTGGTTTTTTGCCTCTCTAGGAGATCACATGGTGGGGGGTCTATATATTGCGATGGACAAGGCTGGATGGACCAGAGAGTCTTTTCCTGTACATGATATTTCGTATATTACAAGTCATGTTTCAATAACTGAAATGTGGGAAGTTTAACATCTGAAAATAAACGTGGATTGAAAATGAACAAACTTACTGTGTGTCTCCTGATTTGTGCACGGATCATTGAAGGGAACAGAAAGGGGAAGAGATGAGTTCTGATTGTCCCTGGGCTCAGTTACTGACTGGGTGAACTCTTTGAGCCACACACTAGGCTGGACCCAGATTGATTCCCCAGTCTGCACATACAAACATACAAAAAGACATACAAAACTAGATGAAGACTATCAGGCCCATTAAGCTCACCCCATCCAGTAGACAGTATGACCTCACATGCTGCCGTCCCACCTACCAGTTACGCTATCTCTGGAAGCAGACAAAGAAACATGGCCACTTCAGGAAAAACCTCGGGCCAATTGCTCTCCAACTCCCAACACATGACAATCTAAACTAACCACTAACTCTCGCTGTAACTGGTAATGTCCTCTCAGGGACTGGTCAAGATCATACAGCACAGAAGGAGGCCATTCAGCCCATCGTGCCTCTGCCAGCTCTTTGAATGCACTATCCAATTAGCCCCACTCTCCCGCTCTTTCCCTGTCGCCCAGCAAATTTTCCCTTTTCAAACATTTACCCAATTCCCTTCTGAAAGTTACAGTGGATGGAATTATAAGTTGGTGGAATCCTGTCATGTGATCCCCAAAGTTCCAGTAACTAAATTGCCAAATCCCCCAGTCAGTAAAACCTGGATTGGGCTTATTCAGTCACTAAAACACCAGTGACACTTTCAAAGTCCCAGGCCACGTCAAGGAACTCCTCCAAACACAATTAAACAACAAAGTAATGAATTGGTACAAAAACAAATACTAGTGGGGAGGGGCTGGGGGTGAAGAATTGAGTGGGTGAAACAAGACAACACTTGGCATGTACTGAGAGGCAGAGTAGTGTGTTGGGTTTCCAACTCTGCAGGATGTCCCGGAGTCTCCAGGAATTTAATCTCCTGGATTTTTTTTTATTCGTTCATGGGATGTGGGCTTCGCTGGCAAGGCCAGCATTTATTGCCCATCCCTAATTGCCCTTGCGAAGGTGGTGGTGAGCCGCCTTCTTGAGCCGCTGCAGTCCGTGAGGTGAAGGTGCTCCCATAGGAGCGGTTTGGTAAAACTGAGTGACTTGCTCGCCATTTCAGAGGGCAGTTAAAGAGTCAACCCCATTGCTGTGGGTCTGGAGTCACATATAGGCCAGACCGGGTAAGGACAGCAGATTTCCTTCCCTAAAGGTCATTAGTGAACAAGGTGGGATTTTAGCGCAATCCAATAGTTTCACGGTCATCATTACTGATGGTAGCTTTTTATTCCAGATTTATTTACGTGACTGAATTTAAATTCCCCAGCTGCCATGTGGTGGGATTTGAACTCATGTCTCACAGATTGTTTAATCTAAGTCTGTCCCTGGATTGCTAGTCTGGTAACATAAGCACTATGCTACCATTCCCAATTGCAGCTGTGAGCAAACCTGGGATAAAAGTCAACAGGGCATTAAAGAAAATGATTTTTTTTCCCATTTTCTTTGACCACTTTCATTCATTTATGAAAATATTGGAGACGGGGGAAAAAGGCGGTTGGATCCAGCAGGTCACGTGATGAAAACGCCAGGAATACGTCCAATCAGAGATGACGACCCGTGTTGTGTGACTCACGCCATTTATATACCACGACAAAATAAAATAATAGTACGCGTTGATAATTGTGGGTGGCACCAAGACACACACGTGCAGAATGTGAAACCTGTTGAATAATCGCTGACTACTGAGGCACAAGTGGGTCTAAATAACACTTTAACAAACAGAATGGCTGCACATTAATGGCACAGTAATTAACTTGGGATATAATAGGCTTTATTTTGGAAGTACTTAACTCCCAAACTCTCATTACCACACGGCTTGCCAAGAAACAACTGGATCTTCTTTCAATCACAGGTGTTAGAACTCACAACCAATCAGCACAGTGTTAACCCTTCGCTCCCCGGAAGTTTAAAGAACTTTCATTTTCAATTGACATTGAGAATGACTATTTTGGGAACTGCCAGGATTGGGTTTAGCGCCAGGATTCTCCCCAGATAACCTGGGTTTATAACACACTGTTCACATGGTTCGTGCCCCGAGGCACTTTAGAGAGTAGAATGAGATGCCAAATAGTAATACTAAGAAAGAAGCAATGGACACAAGTAACACTGCACCTTCACTGGACAGCTGCTGACGATAACCTTCAATCCGCCCTCACAACAGATGTCAAGCCAGCTCCTTCTTCGAGGTGAGAAATGACCCTGGATGATAATCCTGAGAGTTATTCTCCTTTTTGTTTCTTATCCGGCTCCCGACATTAAATTACTTGGTTTTATTACCCCATTGTCTTCTATTTGCAAACGTGAACTATTGGAGCTTGATAGACAAACATGCTCACACGTGTCACCTAGAAACACAAACAAATGATTTTTTTTAAAACAGTGAGGATATTGCACCGTGAGATACAATCCATGTGCTGCCGTCAAAAATGGGTGACTAGTTTAGGGTCTGGTCATTACAAGGACAATGTTGAAGGATAAAGGACCGATTGAAAGGTTGGTGCTGAATTTAGCAAAGGCCAACTTTCCAATGTTGATACCAGGTAAACAATAGCACAAGGCAATTTTGATTTACACCCTCCAATTTCTCAGTAGTGCATCAAGAACTTGCATTGATAGACCTTTCACAACATCAGGACATCCCAAAGCACTTTACAGCCAATGAAGCACTTCCTTAAAGTGTAATCGCTGCTGCAATATAGGAAACGCAGCAGCCAATTTGTGCACAGCAAGCTCCCACAAATAGCGATGAAATAATGACCAGATAATCTGTTTTTTTTAGTGATGTTGGTTGAGGGATAAATGTTGGCTCAGGAGAACTCCCCTACCCTTCTTCAAAATACTGGCCATGGGATCTTTTAAGTCCACCTGAGAGGACAGATGGAGTCTCGGTTTAACGTCTCATCCGAAAGACGGCACCTCCGACAGTACCGCACTCCCTCAGTATGGCACTGAAGTGTCAGCTTAGAGTACGTGCTACCACTGGGCCATACAGGCACCTAAATCAAACAGCTAGATTATTTTAAAAGCACGGGATAATGGAACAAGAAACCTGAATGGGTTTCAAGAAGGAAATAGATAGGTTCTTGTAGTGTCCGAGGATCAATAATACTCAGACTGCACGAGAACAATAAAACAGGTATTTACTGAACAGAGAGTAATTCAAGACTGAAGTACAGAAGCCTGCTATGGCTTTATATACAGGGGTGGTCACTGCCGGTACTGCAGTATAGAATCAGTTCTTCTCTTAAAGGAACATACACAACAATTTCTCCCCTTTTAGATAAACAGTACATAACATTCATTTAACAACTAAATAATAACTAATTACAATTACAATTTTCTCTGTACTATATACATCAACTGAAATAATCATTTATAAGTTCAGTCTTTGAGGAGGCTTCCTGATCCTGACTGGATAACGCCTTTCTCGAGTATCCTGTTCTTGCGGCGGAGTTGATTCTGGCTCATTGTCATTGGTTGGTTCGTCAGCTTCCAATACCACTGCTTCTGAGTTAGACGCAATCTGTACTTCGGGTTGATTACCAGGTGCACCTGCTTGTGGTATGGGTTTGGCTTGTTCCTGTGACTCTAGAATCTGGTCAGCATGGCGTCTCACGATGCTCTCTCCAACGTCCACTGTGTACATTAGTGGTCCCTGCTGTGTGCATATCGTTCCTGGCTGCCATTTTTCTGTTCGGTAGTCGTGGGCCAAGGCTGGTTGCCCTATTTTGAAGCTCCTGGTTGGCTTCTCATTTATGTGCTGGAATTGCTTATCCTCAACATCTCGTCTTATGTTTGGTTTGAGCAAATCCAGGCGACATCTTAGCCTTCGGTTGAAGAACATTATAGCTGGAGTTTGGTTGGTGACTGCATGTGTCGCATTCCGGTAAGCAAACAAGAAATTATCTACCTTGTGTTGTAGTGGTATGTCGTCATTATGCATTGCCTTTATTGCCTTTTTAAAGGTCTGAACAAACCTCTCAGCCAATCCATTTGTGGCTGGATGATATGGGGCAGATGTGTAATGTTTCACCCCATTATTCCTCAGAAACCTCCGGAAATCCTCTGACACAAACTGTGGCCCATTGTCGGAGCAAATCTGTTCTGGCAAGCCATTCCTGGCGAAGATGGTCTGTAGGACTGCAATAGTTTTCTCCGTGGTGGTGGAGGACATTTTGATGACCTCTGGCCATTTTGAATGGGCGTCCACAGCGATTAGGAACATTGAGTCCATAAATGGACCAGCAAAATCAATGTGTACCCGTTGCCATGGAGATGAGGGCCACTCCCATGGATGTAGCGGGGCCTGTGGTGGAGCGTTTGGGACCTTCTGGCATCCTGTGCATCTCTTGGTCATACCTCGATTTCTTTATCGATTCCCGGCCACCACACAAATGCCCTGGCTAGGCTCTTCATTTTCCCCCCTCCCAGATGACCCTCATGAAACTCATTGAGCACTCTATCTCTCAACTTGGGTGGAATTACCACTCGGGATCCACACATCAAGGTCCCCTGGCACACTGACAGCTGTTCTCTCCTTGGCGAGAATGCTGGCAACAGTGAGTCGCCATGTGCTGGCCATCCCTTCACCGTCAAATCATAGACCCGAGAGAGTGTCGGGTCATTTCGGGTTTCCTTCTCTATACTTGAGTTTGTAAGAGGTAGACATTCGACTATGGTCGCATGGAATATCTCAACAGGGTCCACTGCAGGTGCTTCCTCTACCGTAGGCAACGGTAGGTGCGACAGCCCATCAGCGTTTCCATGCTGTTTTGTACCCTTGTACTCTATGTCGTACTGATGTGCCCCTAGAAAAAGTGACCATCTTTGCAGCCGTTGCGCCGTCATCACCAGAACGCCCTTCTTTGGGTTAAAAATGGAGACCAGGAGCTGATGATCAGTCAGTAGGGTGAATTTCTGCCCGTGCAGATAGTGATTGAACTTCTTCACCCCCCACACCAGGCTGAGGGCCTCCCTGTCAATCTGGGCGTAGTTACGCTCAGCTGAGGTTAACGAGCGCGACGCAAAGGCTATTGGCCTCTCTGAACCGTCAAGGAATTTGTGTGACAGCACCGCTCCGATGCCGTAGGGAGACGCATCACATGCTAACCGAATCGGTAGTGTTGGATTGTAGTGGGCCAATACTTCTTTTGAAGTGATTAGGCATTTACATTTCTGAAAGGCACGCATCACTCTTCACTCCATTTCAATGTTACTCTAGTTTGCAGTAGGGCGTTCAGTGGGTGCAGAATTGTAGATAAGTTCGGCAAGAACTTATGGTCGTAGTTCACCAACCCGAGGAACGACCTCAGTTGCGACACATTTTCCGGTGCTGGAGCCTTGACTACAGCCTCAATCTTGTCCGGCGACTTATGCAGCCCTTCCTCATCAATCATGTGGCCACAATACGAGATTTGTCTCCTGACGAACTCGCATTTGGGGCGGTTGGCTCGTAGCCCATATTCCTGTAATCTCGTGAGCACCTGCTCTAGGTTGGCAAGGTGTTCACTGTCATTTTCGCCCGTAACCAGGATGTCGTCCAAATAACACTGGGTCCCCGGGATCCCTTGCAGGACTTGTTCCATCGCCCTCTGCCAAATAGCCGGGGCTGATGCTACCCCGAATACCAGTCGATTGTACTGGTAAAGGCCTTTGTGAGTGTTTATCGTGAGGTATTTCCTAGATGCTTCTTCCACCTCCATTTGTAGATACGCTTGGGCCAGATCAATCTTTGTAAAGCGTTTCCCTCCAGATAGTGAGGTGAAAATATCTTCTATCCGTGGAAGTGGATATTGTACTGTGTGCAGGACTGGGTTCACAGTTACCTTGAAGTCCCCACAGATGCGAACCTTCTTCGGTTCCCCAGGCGTGCTGCTCAATGATTTCTTCATTACAGGAACGATGGGTGTGGCCCATTCACTCCAGTCCACCTTGCACAGCACTCCCGAATGCTCCAGACTCTCCAGCTCTGCTTCAATGGCTGGGCGGATCGCGTAAGGTACCGGTCTGGCCTTAAAAAATTTTGGGTTTGCGTTATCTTCGATTTTTATCGTTGCCGTTACTCCTTTTAGAGTCCCAAGTCCTTGTTGGAACACCTCTTTCGCGTCAGTTAGAATTTTTGACAGTTGTCCAGGTGTGACGTCATCATCCTTTTTATCAGTCACAGTTAGCGCCTGAATGGAATGCCAATCCAATTGTATTTTTCGGATCCATTCACATCCCAATAGTGGTGGTCCTCCATCCGGTAGTATATATAGATACAGTTTCTGTGTTTCCTTGCCGTTGTATTCAACTGGCACCCTTATTGTTCCTCTAGGGTAGACTTTTTGCCCCGTGTATGTCTTCAATACAATGGACGTGTCTTTAAAGGGTATGTGTGAGAATAGCCGCTCATAGTCTCGTCGATTCATGACAGTTAGGGCTGATCCTGTGTCCAATTCCATCTTTACTGGGGACCCTGCTATCATGAGGGTGACCCAAATGGTTCGGTGATCCTCCTTTGCGATCACGTTGTGTAACTTTAGACAACTTAGTCTCCTGCTCCCGGAGTCATTGTCACTCTCCTGATCTTCCGAACTACTGTCTGTCATTTTTTTTTACTTTCTTGTACTTTTCCTTAGTAGTTCTTGTAGTGTTGGTTTTCTTTCCCGACCTGCAGACTCTTGCTATATGTCCCATTTTCCCGCATTGCCTGCATACTTTGTCCTTAAACCAGCAGTCCTTCTGATCATGGGTTGTTCTGCCGCAGCGATAGCACTTTTCTGCTCCATATGCTATTTCGTTAGCGCTGTATTCTTGTGGTTTCTGTAGTGATCAATAGCATGTCATTCTATAGTGGACACTCGGTGGAGCCGTAGAGCTGTATATAGCTGTATGTATAAGACTACATTACCCAGCTATATATATATTAAGACTACATTACCCATGAGGCTAAGCTACCCACAAGGCAGCAGTCAAGATGGAAGCCTCTACAAGATGCTGTACAAGTCCACATGTGCTCAATAAAAGTAGCTAGCAAAAGCTAGCTGTGTTCATAATAAGAATGTCTATTTATTAATGAACATAACATGGTACCAAGGTGGTGAAGATCTGCTGAAAATTGTGAAAAGCGACATGGAGAATTTGAAGCCACCAGAGCGTTTGAAACTCACAGAAAAAATCGACTACAATTGGCAGACTTTTAAACAGCAATTCAAACTCTACATTGCAGCCATCGGATTTGGTACGAAGCCAGACGCAAGGAAGATAGCGTTGCTGCTTACGGTTGCAGGCCCACAGGTGATAGAGGTATTTAATACATTTGTATTTAATCCAGTGGAGAACAGAGAAAAATTAGAAGATGTGCTAAAAAAATTTGATGCACATTGCTCTCCCAAAAAGAATGAGACCTATGAAAGATACATCTTCCGTTCTCGGACACAGCAACAAAATGAGACTTTTGATAGCTTTATAACTGATCTGAAACTGAAAGCACAGACATGTAATTTCTCTGAGCTCAAAGCATCCATGATTCGTGACCAGATTGTGTTTGGTATTCATGATAAAAAAGTCAGGGAACGTCTGTTGAGAGAAACTGAACTAAATTTGGAAAATGCGGTGAAAATATGCCAAGCCAGCGAGCTAGCTCGAAAGCACGCGAAGACTTTCAGTGAAATCAATAATGATGCGATTGTAATGAGTGATAATGCTGCTGTCGGTGCTGTGTCCTACAAGGGGAAGAAACGTGGGCAGAACAGAAATGAAAAGCAATCGGAGGATAACATTTTTAATTGTAAACGCTGTGGTTACAAACACCAGTTAAGACAATGCCCAGCATTTGGTAAAATGTGCACAAAGTGTAATGGAAAGGATCACTTTGCCAAACAATGCTTTTCAAAAGTAAAAACTAAGAAAGGGCAACAAGTTAATGTAATTGAGGACACTGATTTAAGTGAGACATTTTTTGTAGGAATGGTGTCATGTGACGATATTAAAAAAGATACAGAAAATGTGCAGCCCTCACAAATGGACAATGCTGAACATAAAGTTAATGCAGTAAAGAGGACAAATGGATGATCCCACTGCAGATAAATGGAGCATTAGTTACATTGAAACTGGACACTGGGGCAAAAGCAAACTTAATCAGTATGAGTGACATAAAAAATATGAAAGAAAAGCCCAAAATACAGAAAAAGTCAGTACTACTGAAGAGCTATAATGGACAGAAAATAGATAGCTTAGGTGTATGCAGACTTAAAGTGACAGTCAAAGACAAAGTGCATCATCTCATGTTTTCTGTTGTGGCTGAAAGACTTGATTCGATACTAGGTGACTGAAATAAAGAATAGATTTGCCTTTCTAATCTAGGCTTTATTAACTTAAAAATCCTGTAGCACATCTTCAACACCCAGTCCCAACTAAAGGCTGGAATGAACTGAATTTAAGATGGCCACCACAAATCACATGACATCAACTACCAATGAGATTACAGCATATATCCCAAGGCAGGAAACAAACAACCAATCACAATACTTCTTACTAAACATAAAGAATAATCCCCTCCTTTTAAAATATACTCCAACCTAAATAACCTTTACAATTTATAATTAATTATTTACAACTAAACTATGCACAGACAAAATAAAACTATTCAACATGACACAATACTAAGTGAGCAACAACAATTAGTAACATTGCACATAAGTATTAAGTATCTCTCAACTAAAACAATATAATATAATATTTCAACAATTTTAAAACATTACTATCAATTTAAAAGTCCATTTTCAATCGGTCGACCGGATATCTTGTTCGTGTCGACCTTCTCAACCTTGGTGAAATTCCTTGCCCTCCCACACCAGGAGACACAGAAGTATCTTCTGCAGGAAGGCTATCCATATCCCGGTTTTCAACGGTTTCCGGATTAGAAATCCCATCAGGAGGTAAACTGGGACTGTCATGAACATCCATCGAGGGCTGACTAATAGAAGTATAATTATCTGCAGTCGGATTGGAAATATTCGTAGTATCTGTAACAGCATCCACATTATCTGAATCATGACTATTGTTAATATCCTCAGAAGAGGGCTAGCCACCACAAGGAGCCAAGTCTTTAATTGAAACGGTACTTTCTTTCCCATCTTGGAATCGAATATGAGCATATTGGGAATTAGCCTCCAACAGCTCCACCTCCTCCATTAAAGGATCATATTTTGACAATCTAACATGGCGTCGAAGCAGCACAGGTCCCTGCATAGTAAGCCATGAAGGTACCGAATATCCCATAGTAGATCTCCGCGGATAGTTAAAGAGCCTTTCATGGGGGGTCACATTAGTAGCCGTTGAAAGCAATGATCTAATGGAATGCAGGGCATCAGGCAGTACCATTTCCCACTGTGTATTCTTAAGGTTCGGGATGTCAAAGCCAACATAACTGCCTTCCAGATCACCCCATTGTATCGTTCGCACTGTCCATTACCCTGGGGATTATATGGGGTAGTTCTACTAGTAGAAATTCCCCGACTCTGAAGGTATTCCTTCAACTGGGAAGACATAAAAGAACTTCCCTGATCCGAATGGATATACGCAGGCATCCCAAAGATGACAAAAAGTTGAGTCAGACATTTGATAACTGTAGCAGCTGATACATCTGCGCAAGGAAAAGCAAAAGGGAACCTTGAAAACTCATCCACAACAGTAAATATATATTGGTTTTGAGTAGTTGAAGGAAGAGGCCCCTTGAAATCGACGCTCAAACGTTCAAAAGGAGAAGTAGCCTTTATAAGATGAGCTCGTTGAGGCTTAAAGAAATTCGGTTTACACCGAGCACAGATAGAACATGATGAAGTCATCCGCTTGACGTCTTCAACAGAAAAGGGCAAATTCTTACTGCGTACGAAGTGTATCATCCTCGTAACCCCAGGATGGCATAAGGCATTGTGAAGATTAATAAGCGTATCTCCGTGAATTACAGAACAATAAGCCCTTGACAGCGCATCAGCAGCAACATTATCCTTCCCCGGACGATAAACTATATCAAAATGGTAACATGCCAACTCAATCCTCCACCTCATTATTTTATCATTCTTAATCTTTCCAAAATGTTTGACATCAAACATAAAGGACACAGACTTTTGATCAGTTACCAACGTAAAATGTCGCCCCGATAATTAATGCCTCCATTTACGCAGTGCTTCTACTATTGCATACGCCTCTTTCTCTATTGAAGAATGCCTTTTTTCACTATTGTTCAAGGTACGTGAGAAAAAGGCCACAGGTCTTCCATTTTGGTTCAGAGTAGCCCCAATTGCAAAATCAGAAGCATCCGTCTCAATCACAAAAGGAACCTGCTCATCAATAGAATGCACAACTACTCCAAGGATATCCTTTTTAAAATTATCAAAACACGTCCTGGCCTCCCATGATAGAGGATATGTCGTAACCCGAATAAGAGGCTGGATCTTCTGTGAAAAATTTGCAATCCAATTAGAATAGTAAGAAAACAGTCCAACAACTCGCTGCAAAGCCTTAGAATTAGTAGGACAAGGTAAATCAATCAATGGTCGTAGACGTTCTGGGTCTGGTTTAATCTTGTTTCCCGAGATAATGTACCCCAGTAGATTTACCTCAGTGGTCGAAAAGGTACACTTCTCTTTATTGAAAGTTAAACCAACTTTTTCCGCAGCTTGAAGGAATCTTTCTAAATTAGAATCATGCTCCACCCTTGATTTGCCACACACCGTGATGTCATCTAAGTATGAAAAGGTGTCAGAGAGAGAGTTATCACTTATAAAAGCATCCATTGCCCGTTGAAAACAAGCAACACCATTAGTAACACCAAATGGTATTCGGCAAAACTGATACAGCTTTCCACCAGCC
Organism: Somniosus microcephalus; assembly: GCF_052327205.1. NCBI lineage: Eukaryota > Metazoa > Chordata > Chondrichthyes > Squaliformes > Somniosidae > Somniosus > Somniosus microcephalus. Next base: position 33,506,067 of record NC_140998.1, on the reverse strand, counting down.
TCAAAGACCGTATATGGTTGATCCTTCTTAACAATAGGAATCTGATGATAAGCACTCTAGGTCAATAGTGCTAAAAACCTTATACTGAGATACTTTATTGATAAGCTCATCAATCTTAGGCAAAGGGTACGCATCTAATTGAGTATACCTATTAATAGTTTGGGAATAGTCTATCACCATTCGTTTCTTATGTCTCTCGTTAGTCGTGACAACTACCTGTGCCCGCCAAGGCGAACAACTAGGTTCAATGATTCCTTCCAATAAGAGACGTTGAACTTCAGAATTAATAAATTCTCTACCCTGACTGCTATACCTTCTTGACTTGGTAGCAATTGGCTTACAATCCGGCATCAAATTGGAAAAAAGTGATAATGGAGAAATGGATAAAGAGGTTAATCCACAAATAGATAAAGGTGGCTTAGTCCCGCCAAATGAAAGACTGAGAGACTCGTGTAACTGAAGCACATCATGACCAATCAAAATATCCGCACAGAGATTAGGCAAAACAGATAGGCGTATATCAGTATACGTATTACCTAGAAGAATCAATTTCACAAGACAACAACCAGCTACTTGTGAAGTGAAAGTCGTCTGAGCCATACACACCTGATAGGAAACAGGCGAAATTTTCAAATGCTTCTCCTTTACAAACTGAAGACTTATATAACTCTCGGTACTGCCCGTATCTATAAGGGCCTTCACTTCCAACCCATTAACTTGGGCCGTAACTATAGCTTTGTTTAGGCCATGAGCAAATGCAGCAGAAATTGATGCAATAAACGCCCTATCTAAAGGCTGAATAGTCACAGAGGAGGTAATTGAACCTAATGATTTACACACACGTGCGTAATGACCTCTCTTGCCGCATTTACTACACACAGCCTCCCGAGCAGGACACTTCCGACGAGGGTGCCGGACGTTCCCACAAAAATAACACTTCTGAATCCTAGAGGCAACAGCCGCTGAAGTAGAAACTGTTTCAGAATCTAGTAAACCACTCCTATTAAGTCCACATAATTCCTTTTCATCCGGAACTGCCGAAACCACAGTCACAGGCCGATTAAAAAGAGCATAAGAATCCGAACTTCTCTGAGCCACATCCAATGTAGAAGCTTGCTCAAAAGCACTCTTAAGATCCAAAGTCTTATTTTCTAACAACCGCTGACGAATTGATCTAGACAGTAATCCATTAATAAAAGCATCCCGTACCGATTCTTCCTTATACTCTTCAGCCGTCACAGCCTTATAATTACAGTTAACACTAAGGCACCGGAGTGCTTGTAAATAAGTATCCAAAGATTCTCCCACCTGCTGCCTACGGGCAGATAGAAGGTGACGTGCAAATACCTCATTCTTTGGTTTAACAAAAATCTTTTCCAATGTAGAAATAGCCACTTCGTAAGTTTTACAGTCCAAAATGTACTTATACACATCCGGAGCAATGTAGTTGATCAGCATATTCAGCTTATTTAGAGACTCTTGATCCAACACGCCCAAAAAGTTTTTAAATGTACAATACCAATGTTTCCATTTATCATCCACTCCTGCAGAATTAGGGTCAGCATTGAATCGTTCTGGTTGAAGATATCGCTCCATTCTGACATAAAGTTAATAAATTGAAATAAAGAATAGATTTGCCTTTCTAATCTAGGCTTTATTAACTTAAAAATCCTGTAGCACATCTTCAACACCCAGTCCCAACTAAAGGCTGGAAAGAACTGAATTTAAGATGGCCACCACAAATCACATGACATCAACTACCAATGAGATTACAGCATATATCCCAAGGCAGGAAACAAACAACCAATCACAATACTTCTTACTAAACATAAAGAATAATCACCACAGTGTCAAAGCTTGTGAAGACTTAGAACTGGTCAAGAGAGTCTACCATATAAACTGTGCCATAAGCAGACCAGATGACTCAGGTGATGAAGCAGAGAGCCCATCAAGGATGAAAAGTCCAAAGGGTATCCATGTCTTCAAAAAGCCTAGTTTCTCCAAGAAGAAAGAAAAAGACTTCAAGGTCAAAGGGAAGCCAAAGGAAGAAAAGCACAAAGAGGGAAAACACAAGGAGAAAAAGTCCAAAGATATAACCGCAGCAGATGTTGTTAAGCAGTGGAAAGAGAAAAAGAAAAAGAAGAAGCCTGCACCAGAGCAGGAAGCAGTTCCGGTGGATACTCCTTCTTCCCTCAGGCCAATCTTTGGTGTTCCATTAGCCGAGGCTGCTGAGAGGACTATGCTGTATGATGGGATCCAGCTGCCAGCAGTTTTTCGAGAGTGCATTGACTACATTGAAAGTTATGGCATGAAGAGTGAAGGAAACACTGAAACCCTCTCCAAGCAAAGATCGCAAGGTGACCTCGATCTATACAAGAGCAGATTGATGACAATGCCGCAACTGCATCTTGTCATTCACCGCCAGAACAATCTCATGAAGACACATCAGACTTACCCGTGTTGAGAAGATCCACACGTGAAGTAAAAAAGCCTGATAAACTTAATCTTTGAGTACAATGTAAAGCTTTGAAAATGTTTATGTTTATAGAGCACTAACAAAAGTGTTACTGATATTATCTTTATTGTTTTCTTGAAAGTTGATTGATATTGATTTTGTTAAACCTCAAAGAAAGGGGGATGTAGTGATCAATAGCATGTCATTCTATAGTGGACACTAGGTGGAGCCGTAGAGCTGTATATAGCTGTATGTATAAGACTACACTACCCAGCTATATATATATTAAGACTACATTACCCATGAGGCTAGGCTACCCACAAGGCAGCAGTCAAGATGGAAGCCTCTACAAGATGCTGTACAAGTCCACATGTGCTCAATAAAAGTAGCCAGCAAAAGCTAGCTGTGTTCATAATAAGAATGTCTATTTATTAATGAACATAACAGTTTCTGTTGTATTTCCGCAGCTCCCCGTGCTGCTGCTTCGTAGGATACTGCCACGCTGAAAGCCTGTTCTAGCATCAGGTCCTTTTCCAAAAGTAGTCGTTTCTGGGTTCCTTCACTCTGGAGCCCGCAGACAAACTTATCCCGTAAGGTGTCTGCCAGTCCTGCTCCAAACTGGCAGTGCTTTGATAACTTGCGTAGTTCCGTAAGATAGTCAGCATTGTTCTCATCTTCGTGCTGGTTTCTTTTATGGAACTTGAATCTTTCTGCTATCAGCAGCGGTGTAGGGTTTAGGTGTTCCTGTAAGATATTAACAATCTCTTCAAAACTTTTCTCCATTGGTTTAGCTGGGGTAATTAAATTCCGCAATAGGCCGTACGTTCTCGCGCCCATCAAATTTAATAATACCGACGCCTTCTTGCCATTGGCCATCTCATTGGCATTGCAGTACACTTCAATTCTTTCCACATACGTGGTCCAGTCTTCTACCTCGTTGTCGAAAGCAGTGATACTGCCACTGTTCGGCATCTTGGGTGATTTAAAATGGCGCCTCCCGCGCTTTTTCTTCTTCCCCAATGTAATAAAATGGCACCTCCCACGCTTTTCCTTCTTCCCCAATGGAATAAAATGGCGCCTCCTGCACTTTTCCTTCTTCCCCTTGCTGCCACGCTGCTCCTAGTATTCTACAGGGTAATGGCAGCGACCCGCGGCTTCGGCGCGTCTCACTTTTCCTTCCCCACATTCTATCCTCTCCACGCTGCCCTGTTCTTGAGCACCGACCGCGCCCTGTGCGCTCCACCCTCTCTCTCTCTCTTCCTCCCGACGACGCTGCACGGCCCCTTTGCAGAGCCGCTCGATCGAGCCCGAGCCCGCCGCAGTCCGGAAGGGTCAGCGCACAACCTGCTACCAGCACGACTTGCTGGAACACCTCGACTGGGGAGCCAGGCCCAGCTCTCCACAGCCTCCCCTGCAACTCTCCGATGGATCCCTGGGCGGTTGCCCGCGGTTGACGCCCGCCGTTCTGACTTCGACCTCCAAGAAGCTTCTCTTCAGGGAAAAGATCCCCGTGAGGTGATGCAGTACTGCAGGTGAGTTCAAACCTGCCCGTCGCCAGTGTAGTGTCCGAGGATCAATAATACTCAGACTGCAGGAGAACAATAAAACAGGTATTTACTGAACAGAGAGTAATTCAAGACTGAAGTACAGAAGCCTGCTATGGCTTTATATACAGGGGTGGTCACTGCCGGTACTGCAGTATAGAATCAGTTCTTCTCTTAAAGGTACATACACAACAGTTCTTATCAACAAATGGGATTCAGGGTTATTAGAAACGCACCAAGGCAATACAGTGGATAGGTGGGCTCATCAGAACATAGGAACATAAGATGTAGGAGCTGGAGTAGGTCATTTGGCCCCTCGAGCCTGCTATGCTGTTCAATAAGATCATAACTGATCTGATCTTGGCCTCAACTCCACTTCCCTGCCCGCTCCCCATAACGCTCAACTCCCTTATCGTTCAAAAATCTGTCTATCTCCACCTTAAATATATTCAATGACCCAACCTCCACAGTTCTCTGGGGAAGAGAATTCCAAAGGTTCACGACCCTCTGAGAAGAAATTCCTCCTCATTTCCGATTTAAAAGTCTGCCCCCTTATTCTGAAATTATGCCCCCTAGTTCTAGATTCCCATGCCCCCTAGTTCTAGATTCCCCCATGAGGGGAAACATCCTCTCTGCATCTACCCTGTCGAGCCCCTTCAGAATCTTATATGTTTCAATAAGATCACCTCTCATTCTTCTAAACTCCAATGAGTACAGGTCCAACCTGCTCAACCTTTCTTCATAAGACAACCCCTTCATCTCCGGAATCAACCTCATGAACCTTCTCTAAACTGCCTCCAGTGCAAGTATATCCTTCCTTAAATAAGGAGAGCAAAACTGTACGCAGTACTCCAGGTGTGGTCTCACCAACGCCCTGTAACAAGACTTCCCTACTTTACATTCCATTCTCTTTGCAATAAAGGCCAACACTGCATTTGCCTTCCTAATTACTTGCTGTACCTGCATGCTAACTTTTTGTGATTCATGTACGAGGACCCCCAGATCCCTCTGTACCGCAGCATTTTGTAATCTCTCCCCATTTAAATAATAATTTGCTTTTTTATTTTTCCTACCAAAGTGGATGATAAGTGTGTACCATCTACAAAATGCACTGCAGCAACTCGTCAAGGTTTCTTCGACAGCATCTCCCAAACCCGCAACCTCTACCACCTAGAAGGACAAGGGCAGCAGGCGCATGGGAACACCACCACCTCCAAGTTCCCCTCCAAGTCACACACCATCCTGACTTGGAAATATATTGGCCGTTCCTTCATCGTCGCTGGGTCAAAATCCTGGAACTCCCTCCTTAACAGCACTGTGGGAGCACCTTCACCACACGGACTGCAGCAGTTCAAGAAGGCAGCTCACCACCACCTTCTCAAGCGCAATTAGGGATGGGCAATAAATGCCGGCCTTGCCAGCGACGCCCACATCCCTGGAAAGAATTAAGAAAAAGTCCAAATACAATTTAAAACAAAATTGGAGCAGGGTTAGATCAATGTGGTGCAGCACCTCGAATCATGGAATTTTACAGCGTAGAAGGAAGCCATTTGGCCCATCATGCCAACTCCATGCGTACCAGCTCCACGGAAGAGTTTAGTCTCATTTCCCTGCTCTGTACTCACACATTTTGCATTTTCCTTTAGTAAATATTTAATCACTAAGATGACTCAGTTGTTTCTTAGTGGGCAGCACTCTCTCTCGCCTTTGAGTCAGAAGGTTGTGGGTTCAAGTCCCACTCCAGGGACTTGAGCACAAAAATCCAGGTTGACACTCCCAATGCAGTGCTGAGGGAGTGCCGCACTGTCGGAGGTGCCGTCTTTCAGTTGAGACGTTAAACCGAGGCCCCCTCGCAACTCTCTTATCCGGTCTGGGCCTGTATGTGACTCCAGACCCACAGCAATGTGGTTGACTCTTAACTGCCCTCTGAAATGGTGGCTCACCACCTTCTCAATAAAAGCCGGCCTTGCCAGCGACGCCCACATCCCAGGAATGAATAAAAAAAAGATGATCTGGTCATTAGCTGTTTGTGGGAGCTTGCTGTGCGCAGATTGGCTGCCGTGGTTCCTACATTACAACAGTGACTACACTTCAAAGACTGGTGTGGGAAAAATGGGTTTTGCTTCTTGGGACACTGGCACCAGTACTGGGACAGGAGGGAGCTGTTCTGTTGGGACAGACTTCACTTGGCCAGTGTTGGGACTAGAGTCCTGGCGAATCATATAACTAGGGCTGTAGAGAGGGCTTTAAACTAATTAGTGGGGGGGAGGTTTCGAGAGAGCAAATAATAAAAATGACAACGGAGAAGGTCATAGACTTAGGTAGCAGTGGGGGAATTAAAAAACAGAGCGTATCAGGAAGGGACAGAAGGTATGGAGTAAAGGGTAAAGTAGTAAAAGGGGAAAAAACAGGAACTAAGTGTCACAAAACATCTTTGAAAGTTCTTTATCTGAATGCACGTAGCATTCGTAACAAAATGGATGAGTTAACGGCACAAATAACTACATATGGGTATGATCTTGTGGCCATTACAGAAACATGGCTGCAGGGTGACCATGACTGGGAATTAAACATACCAGGTTATTTAACAATCAGGAAGGACAGGCAGGAAGGAAGGGGAGGTGGGGTGGCTATGTTAATAAAGGAAGGAATCACTATAGTACAGAGAAATGATATTGGGTCAAAGGAGCAGGATAGTGAAGCAGTTTGGGTGGAAATAAGGAATAATAGGGGGAAAAAAACACTAGTGGGCGTAGTCTATAGGCCTCCGAACAGTTGCAACTCTGTTGGACGGTGTATTAATCAGGAAATAGTTGAGGCTTGTAATAAGGGAACAGCTATAATTATGGGGGATTTTAACTATCATATTAACTGGACAAATCAAATTGAGCAGGGCACCCTTGAGGATGAGTTCATTGAGTGCATTAGGGATGGGTTTCTTGAGCAGTATGTAACTAAACCGACCAGGGGGCAAGCAACCTTAGATTTGGTCCTGTGTAATGAGACAGGATTAATTAAAAATGTCCTAGTAAAGGATCCCCTTGGAATGAGTGACCATAACATGGTTGAATTCCATATTCAATTAGAGGGCGAGAAGATTGGATCTCAAACAAGCGTGCTGAGCTTGAATAAAGGAGACTATGAAGGTATGAGAGCGGAATTGATTAGAGTGGACTGGGAAAATAGATTAAAGGGTAAGACGGTACATGATCAGTGGTGTACATTTAAGGAGTTATTTTACAACTTCCAAAAAATATATATGCCACTGAGGAAAAAAGGGTGTAAAAGAAAAGATAGCCATCCGTGGCTAAGTAAAGTAATTAAGGATAGTATCTGACTAAAAACAAGGGCATATAAGGTAGCCAAATCTAGTGGGAGGATAGAAGATTGGGAAGTCTTTAAAAGACAGCAAAAAATAACTCAAAGATTGATTAAGAAAGGGAAGATAGATTATGAAAGTATATTAGCAAAAAATATAAAAACAGATAGCAAAAGTTTCTATAGTTATATAAAAAGAAAAAGGGTGGCTAAAGTAAATGTTGGTCCCTTAGAGGATGAGACTGGGAAATTAATGGTGGGAAACATGGAGATGGCAAAAACGCTGAACAAATATTTTGTTTCAGTCTTTACGGTAGAGGACACTAAGAATATCCCAACACTGGACAAACAGGGGGCTCTAGGGGGGGAGGAGCTAAATACGATTAAAATCACTAAGGAAGTGGTACTTGGTAAAATAATGGGACTCAAGGCGGATAAATCCCCTGGATCTGATGGCTTACATCCTAGGGTCTTGAGGGAAGTGGCGGTAGGGATTGTGGATGCATTGGTAATAATTTTCCAAAACTCCCTGGACTCAGCAAAGGTCCCGGCAGATTGGAAAACTGCTAATGTAACACCCTTATTTAAAAAGGATAGTGGGCAGAAGGCTGGAAACTTAGCCTAACATCTGTGGTTGGTAACATTTTAGAGTCCATTATTAAGGTGACAGTAACGGGACATTTGGATAAACATAATTTAATAGGACAAACTCAGCATGGTTTTATGAAGGGGAAGTGATGTTTGACAAATTTGCTTGAGTTCTTTGAGGAAGTAACATACAGGGTGGATAAAGGGGAACCAGTAGACGTAGTGTATTTGGACTTCCAAAAGGCATTTGACAAGGTGCCACACAAAAGATTATTGCTCAAGATAAAAAAAATCACGGGATTGCGGGTAATATTCTGGCGTGGGTGGAGGATTGGCTATCTAACAGAAAGCAGAGAGTTGGGATAAATGGTTCATTCTCAGACTGGCAATCAGTAACTAGTGGTGTTCCGCAGGGGTCAGTGCTGGGTCCCCAACTCTTTACAGTCTATATTAACGATTTGGAGGAGGGGACCGTGTGTAACATATCAAAGTTTGCAGATGATACAAAGATGGGAGGGAAAGTAGTGAGTGAGGAGGACATAAAAAACCTGCAAAGGAACATAGACAGGCTAAGTAAGTGGGCAGAGATTTGGCAGATGGAATACAATACTGGAAAGTGTGAGGTTATGCACTTTGGCAGGAAAAACCATAGAGCAAGTTATTATCTTAATGGCAAGAAACTGGAAAGTACTGTAGTACAAAGGGATCTGGGGGTCCTGTTGCATGAAACTCAAAAAGTTAGTATGCAGGTGCAGCAAGTGATCAAGAAGGCCAATAGAATGTTGGCTTTTATTGCTAGTGGGATAGAATATAAAAACAGGGAGGTATTGTTGCAGTTGTACAAGGTATTGGTGAGACCGCACCTGGAATATTGCATACAGTTTTGGTGTCCATACTTAAGAAAAGACATACTTGCTCTCGAGTCAGTACAAAGAAGGTTCACTTGGTTAATCCCGGGGATGAGGGGGTGGACATATGAGGAGAGGTTGAGTAGATTGGGACTCTACTCATTGGAGTTCAGAAGAATGAGAGGCGATCTTATTGAAACATATAAGATTGTGAAGGGGCTTGATCGGGTGGATGCAGTGAGGATGTTCCCAATGATGGGGGAAACTAGAACTAGGGGGCATAATCTTAGAATAAGGGGCTGCTCTTTCAAAACTGAGATGAGGAGAAACTTCTTCGCTCAGAGGGTAGTAGGTTTGTGGGATTTGCTGCCCCAGAAAGCTGTGGAAGCTACATCGTTAAATAAATTTAAAACAGAAATAGATAGTTTCCTAGAAGTAAAGGGAATTAAGGGTTACGGGGAGCGGGCAGGAAATTGGACATGAGTCTAGGTTCGGAATGGTCATGGCCCTATGCGTAGCGGAGCGGGCCCAGGGGCCGTGTAGCCTGGTTCTGCTCCCAGTTCTGGTGTTCTAATTCTGTTAGATTTCAGGAGATGGTTCTATTCCTGTTCCTGGCTGGGGTGGAGATCACCTTTTACAAAAGGTAAGTACTGTAGAAAATATAGGGACAGAGTGATCTCCCGGACGAGTTTTGATCGCCTTGATGGGTCGGAGAGGAATTTCCCAGATTTTTTCTCCCAAATTGGCCATTGTTTTTTTTTATCTTGTTTCTCGCCTCTCCCGGGAGATCACATGGGTTCGGGTGGGATGGAGAGTGATAGAAGATTTGAGGCTAGGTTCAGATCAGCCATGATCTTATTGAATGGTGGAGCAGGCTTGACGGGCCGATTGGCCTTCTCCTGCTACTATTTCTTATGTTCTTATGTTACTGGGACGTCCTGAGATTGAGAATGGTGCCATATAAATGCAAGTTTCTTTTCCCTAATGAGTCCGTGGGGGCTATGCTCTCCCGTGGTGCGATGATGAGTTAAATGGTGCAGCAAAGTCTGTTACTCAATCCACCCTTGCACGAGGTCAGAGGATCTGAACCAGGACGGATTGGAGGAGGTGCTACAATGGACCTCAGTATCCCTGGGTGAAGAACATAAGAACTAGGAGCGGGCCATTCGGCCCCTTGAGCCTGCCCCGCCATTCAGTAAGATCATGGCTGATCTGGTCTTGGGCTCAACTCCACTTTTCCCGCCCGCTCTCCATAAGCCTCGACTCCCCCCATAGCTCAGAAATCTCAGCCTTGAATATATTCACTGACTCCGCCTCCACAGCTCTCTGGGGTAGAGAATTCCAAAGATTCACGACCCTCTGAGAGAAGAAATTCCTCCTCAGCTCCGTCTTAAATGGTCGACCCCTTATCCTGAAACTATGCCCTCTAGTTCTCGATTCCCCCATGAGGGGAAACATCTTCTCACATCTACCCTGTCAAGCCCCCTCAGAATCTTATATGTTTCAATAAGATCACCTCTCACTCTTCTAAACTCCAATGAGTGTTGGCCCAACCTGCACAACCTTTCCTGATAAGACAACCCCTTCATCCCAGGAATCAACTGAGTGAATCTTCTCTGAACAGCCTCCAATGCAAGTATTCCTTAAATACGGTGACCAAAACTGTGTGCAGAAGGAGGAGACAAATCAGCCGTGGTTTCCACTCATGATCTCCTTCAGGTTTTCCCGAAGACATAGGCTGTGGACCAGGGTTTGCCAACACTCTAGAGTTGCCCTGGAGCCTCCAGGAGTGAAGGACTAATCTCCAGGACACTGTGCTGCGAGGAGGACAACCCAGGAGTAAAACAGTGGGTTTTATTTTTAATTTTCTTTGAACACTTTTGCTTCTTAGCAATGGAAATACTGGAGATCGGGGAAAAAAAGGCTGTTTGACTGATGGGCAAGTATCCTCCAATTGGGTAACGAAGAGTCTGTCCACTTTCCGATTGGCCGCGGAGAGGCGGGACTCCGCGAGGGTGGACGTGTCGAGTGACCAATGGCGGGAGGATGGGGGTGGGGCGGTGGGAGGCAGGAGGTCATGTGATGATACCTCCAGGAATATGTCCACCCAGAGTTGGTGACCCCTACTTGCGAGACCCGAGCAAGTATTTAAAACAGGCATAGATACTGATCAATGCATTTTTGAAAAAATATATTTTGAATCTTCATACCATCTATTCTATTACTTTAAAGGAATGGACGTCAATCCCTTTCTTAACAGGCCGGGTGGAGAAGGTCTTTACACTGATGTCTCATCATATCCCTTTAAAATTACAAACAGGTTCAAGGGGAAAGATTGAACACTGGAGGAGGAGAGGAAGCGTGAGCAGAACCTGAGGAGACTAAATTGCTGGTTTGGCCTCAGCTGGAGTATTGTGTCCAATTCTGGACAGTGCACTTTAGGAAGGATGTCAGGACCTTGGAGAGGGTGCAGAGAAGATTTACTAGAATGGTACCAGGGATGAGGGACTTCAGTTATGTGGAGAGACTGGAGAAGCTGGGGTTGTTTTCCTTGGAGCAGGAAAGTTGAAGGGGAGATTTAATTGAGATGTTCAAAATGATGAGTGGATTTGATAGAGTAGATAGGGAGAAACTGTTTCCAGTGGCAGGAGGGTCGGTAACCAGAGGACACAGAATGAAGATAATTGGCAAAAGAACCAGGGGGGAGATGAGGAGAATTTTTTTTACGCTGTTGTTGTGATCTGTGATCTGGAACACGCTGCCTGAAAGGGCGGTGGAAGAAGATTCAATAGTTACTTTCAAAAGGCAATTGGATATAAGCTTGAAAAGGAAAAATTTGCAGGGCTACGGGGAAAGAGCAGGGTGAGTGGGATTAATTGGAGAGCTCTTTCAAAGAGCCGGCACAGGCACCATGGCCGAATGGCCTCTTTTGGTGCAGTAAAAATCTATGATAACATGAAACAAAAGCTAATGGCACGTTAGATTATAAAGAGGAAATGACCAATTGAGTGTCAATCAGAGGTAATCCTGCATCAATACAGTGCTCTGGGCTGGCACCACTTAAAGCTCTCATCAAAGTCACAAATGACATCCTATGTGACTGTGACAAATGTAAACTACCCCTCCTCGTCCTTCTCGACCTGTCTGCAGCCTTTGACCACTCCATCCTCCTCAAACGCCTCTCCACCATCGTCCAGCTGGGTGGGACTGCACTCGCCTGGTTCCATTCTTATCTATCCAGTCGTAGCCAGAGAATCACCTGCAATGACTTCTCTTCCCAGTCCCGCACTGTTACCTCTGGTGTCCCCCAAGGATCTATCCTTGGCCCCCTCCTATTTCTCATCTACATGCTGCCCCTCGGCAACATCATCCGAAAACACAGCGTCAGTTTCCACATGTACGTTGACCACACCCAGCTCAACCTCACCACCTCTTCTCTCCACCCCGCCACAGTCTCTAAATTGTCAGACTGCTTGACGGACATCCGGTTCTGGATGAGCAGAAATTTTTGCCAATTAACTATTAGGAAGACCACAGCCATTGTAGAACTAGGGGGTGGGATGATGGCGGGTTCCCGACCCGCTCCCAAAAATTTCAACTTTCCCACCCGACCCGCCTCCGATAGCGTCCGCAACCACCCCAGAAAATTCCGGCCCATGAAACTGTCAGATTGTTGTAAAAACCCAACTGGTTCGCTAATGTCCTTTAGGGAAGGAAACCTGCCGTCCTTACCCGGTCTGGGCCTATATGTGACTCCAGTCCCACACCAACGTGGTTAACTCTTAACTGCCCTTCTGAACTGGCCGAGCGAGACGCTCAGTTGTATCATAAACTGCTGCATAGAATCTGCAGCGGTTCGAGAAGAAGGCCCACCACCACCTTCTCAGGACAACTCGGGGATGGACAATAAATGCCGGCCTTGCCAGCGACGCCCACATCCCGAGAACGAATGAGAAACATTATACAGAGAAAGGGGTAGGGAAATGAGTAGATAGCTCCTGTGAAGAGCTAGATCGGTCGAATGGCCTGTGCAGTGCTGTAATTTCTATGAATATGGTATTAGTGAGGCAGGTGGGAGCTGGTGAAACCCACAGACACAGACACCAGAATTACATATGTAAGATTTGCAAAATTTCTGCATCTCCCCGAAGGTTATTATTAATAAAAAGGGACCCTGCATGGACATTTTAAATTGAAAAGGGTACCCAAGATGGCGTCCGTGCCTCGTGGCAGAAAGCCTGTGCGATTCCAAAATGGATTCTGCAGCGCAGACAGCTTGGGAGAAATCAAAACTAAGGCTGCAGGCTTTCTGTGAAGAGAAACTTTGTATTTTGGAATGAGACAGGGCTTTGAATTATGTATTAGACCGAATTGGAGACAGATCTAAATTCAGTGAGGCCTATAGTTAAAGCCATCAAACAGTCTGCATACATAATCGGAAACAGATTAAACCCAGCCATCGAGGCTGGACAAGCCCATCAAAGAACTTTCAGGACAATACAAGTCAATTATCGGGCCGGTAGATGCGATTACCGGCCATCTAAAAACCGCCAGTATAGATTGCTACCATTGTTTAAACTAGCCCACCAAGTTTAAGACAAAGAACTAACCTGATTTGGCGTGAAGATAAGGATTTTCGAAAGGAGTATAATTAAAGGCCCCGGGTAGCAATCTCTCTCGCATGCTCTTGCCCTTGACTCTGCTCTCGTGGCTCCGGCCTCTTGGGCTGCCGCTCGTACTCGTGCCCTGGCCTCGTGGCTGGTTCTCTCCCCGGAGCAGATTTTCAGTAGCCAGAAACACCATACCAACTGCTAGGAAGGGGAGCGAGGCCCAAGTCCACAGCCATCCAGGATGCCCAGGCCGCAGAAAGGGGCGAGACGAAGTCGAGCAGGTAGCCCAGGACTCGTATAGTAGTCCGACGAGACGAGTGGAGACGAAGAAGACGATGCCATGCTGAATATGCTAGCGTTCGAAGGATGGGTAGTAAAATCTAAGCAGTAAAAACTGCTAATCGTCTCATCGACGTAACGTTACCGCCAACGACCGCCCGAGGGAGAAGAAGAGGAGAACCCATCGAGACGAGACAACGACGGTAGCGGAGGGGAGAAGGTGTGTCGCAGTAGCTGACCCAGCACCGCACCCCTGAAGACCACGTGGCGACGGGGTACCTAGAAGGACCAGAAACCAGACTTCAAGCCTCGCACTCGTTAACAGTTGGCTTTTATCTTTGGATTGGTGAGCATGAATTCTGGCCCCTCATAGCTTAATCTAGTTAGGTATTGAAATAAAGGATAGATTGCCTTTCAAAAGCTAGGCTTTATTAACCTTAAAAAACCAGCAGTACATGTTGAGCACCCAGTCTCAACCAAACTGTAGAAAACTGAATTTAAGATGGCCACCACAGGTCACATGGAATCAACGAACCAATAAGTTTACAGCATATATCTCAAGGCAGGAAAACAGGCAACCAATTACAATGCTTCTTATAAAACAAGAATAATCACCACATTCACCCCTCCTTTTAAAATATACTTCAACCTAGGTAGCCTTTACAGTTTATAATTAGTTATTTATGACTAGAGCAATACATGTATAATGCCTTCAACAATTTTAAAATTTTACTATTAAATTATTAATTATTTTAAAAGTCCATTTTTAATCGGTCGACCGGATATCTTGTTCGTGTCGACCTTCTTAGCCTTGGTGGAGTTCCTTGCCCTCCCACACCAGGAGCCACAGAAATATCTTCTGCAGGGAGGCTATCAATATCCCGATTATCAACGGTTTCCGGATTGGAAGTCCCATTAGAAGGTAGACTGGGAGGGTCATGAACATCCATCGGGGGCAGACTAAGAGAATTGTAAGTGTCTGCAATAGGATTGGAAATGTTCGTAGTATCTGTGACGACATCAACATTATCTGAATTATGGCTATTGTTAATGTCCTCAAAGAGGGCTGGCCACCACAAGGAGCTGTGGCCTAGAAATTCAGTATAGCCACTTTTGGGGCGGTAAAGTCGGGCGGCCGCTAAAGTTTGCGCCCGGCGCAAAGTCGAGCCCCCTTCGCCGATATTCAGTCGCATCGCCCTAAGAGGTTGCTGCTGCGCTAAAACAGGCGATGCACGACTATCATTAGGCGCTAAGCCGGCGGGCATGGGCGAAACCCCGGAAGTCGGGCGCAGGGCAGGTGCGACGAGCTGCTGATTGACGGCAGACACTCTGCTGCCGGTCAGCTCTTAAAGGGGGAGGGTGTATTTGTGTTTCTGAAAGGCCGACATTAGTTTGTTATGTGGTACGGATCCTCCTCCTCCTCCTCCTCCTCCTACTAAACCAGAAGATCCGTCTCCCACAAAGAAGGAGCGTTGCAACACGGCTGCCGTTTCTACTGCAGGAGGAGTGCCCATTAATTTGCGCCCCCCGCACCCCGCATCGGCTGAGCACCGTTCCACTCAACAGTCGCTAGGGGCGCCAGGTGCACAATGGGGCGGCGTGACTCAAGTTCCGGATTGGGGCGCACAAAGGGTGTTGCATGAGGAAATGACGTCATGATCTGCGCGCGCAGCTGAGCACGCGCAAAGACTTTGCGCCGGCGCTAAATCTCTACTGAAGTTGGGGCGAGGCGCAGATCGCGCAGCGCCCGGGCGCTAGCCGCCTAGCGCTCGACATCTACTCCTCCTAAGGCACTAACGGCTGGCGCAACCAACTGAATTTCTAGCCCTAAGTCTTTAACTGAAACCGTACTTTCTTTCCCATCTTGGAATCGAATGTGAGCATATTGGGAATTTGCCTCCAATAGCTCCACCTCCTCCACTAAAGGATCATACTTTGACAGTCTAACATGGCATCGGAGCAGCACAGGTCCCTGCATAGTACGCCATGAAGGTACCGAATATCCCGTAGTGGATCTCCGCGGATAGTTGAAGAGCCTTTCATGGGGGGTCACATTAGTAGCCGTTGAAAGCAATGATCTAATGGAATGCAGGGCATCAGGCAGTACCATTTCCCACTGTGTATTCTTAAGGTTCCGGGATGTCAAAGCCAACATAACTGCCTTCCAGATCACCCCATTGTATCGTTCGTGTGGTGTATGTGCCTTTAAGAGCAATGGTGGTGTATGTGCCTTTAAGAGCCCCAGGTGTGCGTAATGCCGGTAATTGCCACTTGGGCTATATAAGCCTGTGTATTGTGTATATCCTTTAGAGACCCCCCCCCCAGACTTGCTTAGTAAATACCTATGAACCAACTCCTGTCTTCAGTGTCTTTATCTACACACGGACACTACAGTGGCGACGAAGTGGAAACGGACTTACCTGCAATTCGGCAGCACTCAAGGGCATCGATTCCTCCAGCGTCCAGAAGACTCAAGGAAGTAATAGAAACTGTGGTTTCACCAGCTGGCCAAGCTGGTGGCAGGTACTGCGCTAATCCTTCCTGGGCGTCAGGCTGGGGCTCCAGCGGCGGGCTCTACAGCTGAGACAAGCAGCGAAATCGGAGGCAAGCAATAACGGACTGGGAGGGTACACTCGGGAGATGGCCGGCGCGGCAAGCAGGTCAGCATTTATACCTCCGTCGGGAACGAGTCTCCAACAGTGAATAAATGGAAACCACAGTAAAACAGCATTGTTATCGGTAGCAGCGGCGGGGAAGCGCGGGAAGCGCCATATCGTTGCTACAGAGAAAAAAAAAGCACGGGAAGCGCCATATCTTTTTTTTGAAATGCCTAAGTCTGGCAATATTGATGCTTTTGATAACGAAACAGAGCCTAACTTTGGCAATATTGATGTTTTTGATAACAAGATAGAGGATTGGACCACATATGTAGAAAGAGTGGAGGTGTTTTGCACCGCAAATGGAATAGAAGATGAAAAAAAAGCTTCAGTTCTTCTGGATCTAATGGGCGCAGAAACATACAAGCTGTTACGCAACTTAATCACTCCAGCCGAACCGATGGACAAGAATTTTGAAGAGATTGTTGATACCCTACACTGCCAATTCGAGGCAGGACTGGCAGATTCTCTGCAAGACAAATTCATCTGCGATCCCCTAAGTGTAGAAACACAAAAGAAGGTATCTTCTAGAAAAGATTTAACACTGGACAAGGCTTTCAGTGCAATAGGAGTGGCAAAGATAAAGCAAAGGCCACAGGACTTCGGCACCCATGAAATGACACGGGGTTTCAAGAAATGTTATCGATGCGGCAGATCCAACCATGACCAGAGGGATTGTTGGTTCAAAGAAAAAGCATGCAAGCGATGCGGAAAGATAGGACACATTCCACGTGTATGCCGATCTGAAAATAAAAAATCCACTAACGGGAAAAGAATCAATAAGGAAAAGCACAGAAAGGTACAAATGATGACGGACAGTAGCTCCAAAGACCAGAAGAGCGATAGCGACTCTGGGAACAAGAGACTAAGCTCTCTCAAATTGCACAATGTAATTGCCAATGAAGATTACCAGACCATTTGGGTTACCCTCACAATAGCAGGGTCCCCAGTTAAAATGGAGCTAGATACAGGATCAGCTCTAACCGTGATAAATTGACGAGATTACGAGAGGCTATTTTCGCATATACCTCTAAAAGACACATCCATTATCTTAAAAACATATACGGGGCAGAAAGTCTACCCCAAAGGAAAAATAAGGGTGCCTGTGGTATACAACGGCAAAGAAATACAAAAGTTGTATTTATACATTCTACAAGATGGTGGTCCACCGTTGTTGGGACGTGAATGGATAAGGAAGATACGTTTAGACTGGCACTCCATTCAGGCACTGACGGTGGCCAGTAAGGAAAAAAACAATGATGACATCATACCTGAATGATTAAAAGACATCTTGGCCAACGCCAAAGAAGTGTTTCAAGAGAAACTAGGAACCTTGAAAGGCATCACCGCCTCAATAAAAGTGGAAGATGCAGCAATTCCCAAATTTTTTAAGGCAAGACCGGTGCCATACGCAATACGTCCGGCGGTCGAGGCAGAGCTGGAGAATTTGGAAAAGGCAGGCGTATTATCCAAAGTAGATTGGAGCGAATGGGCAACACCCATCGTTCCAGTCATGAAAAAAGCATTGAAAAATAACTCTGAGGAACAGAGAAAAATTCGCATCTGTGGGGACTTTAAGGTGACTGTAAACCCGGTCCTTCACACGGTACAGTATCCTCTTCCGAGGATAGAAGATATTTTCGCCTCACTATCCGGAGGGAAACGTTTCACAAAAATTGACTTGGCACAGGCATATCTACAGATGGAGGTTGAGGAGACCTCTAAAAAGTATCTCACAATAAACACACACAAAGGCCTGTACCAGTACAATCGACTGGTTTTTGGAGTAGCATCAGCTCCAGCTATCTGGCAAAGAGCTATGGAGCAAGTCCTGCAAGGGATTCCGGGGACTCAATGCTACCTAGACGACATCCTTATAACAGGAGAAAACGACAACGAGCACCTTGCCAATTTGGAGCAGGTGCTCACTAGGCTGAAAGAACGGGGCCTACGAGCAAATCGCCCCAAGTGCGAATTTTTCCAAAATCAGATATCATATTGTGGCCACATAATTAATAAGGAAGGGTTGCATAAGTCACCTGAAAAAATTGAAGCAGTTATAAAAGCCCCAGCACCTGAAAATGTTTCACAATTAAGGTCATTCCTGGGATTAATAAATTACTATCATAAATTTTTACCGAACTTATCAACTATTCTACACCCTCTTAATGATCTTCTACAAACAGGAGTGATTTGGAAATGGAACGAAGACTGTAAACGTGCCTTCCATAAATGTAAAGACTTAATCACATCCGAGAAAGTTTTGGCTCATTACAGCCCATCACTACCAATCAGACTGGCGTGCGATGCATCCCCTTACGGCATAGGAGCGGTATTATCCCATAGATTCCCTGATGGCTCAGAACGGCCGATAGCTTTTGCGTCACGCTCATTAAACTCAGCTGAGCGTAACTACGCCCAAATAGACAGGGAAGCACTCAGCCTGGTATGGGGAGTGAAGAAATTCAACCATTACCTACACGGACAAAAATTTACCTTGCTGACTGACCATCAACCCCTCATCTCCATATTCAACCCTAAAAAAGGTGTCCCCATTATGACGGCACAAAGACTACAGAGGTGGTCCCTTTTTCTAGGGGCACACCAATACAACATTGAATACAAAGGGTCAAAACAGCATGGGAATGCTGACGGTTTATCGCGCCTACCGTTGCCAACGATAGAAGAGGCACCTACAGTAGACCCAGTAGAGATATTCCACTCTACCATAGTGGAATGTCTACCGGTGACAAATTCTGCCATTGAAAGGGAGACAAGAAATGACCCTACTCTCTCACGGGTCTACGATTTAACAGTGAAGGGATGGCCAGCACATGGCGAGCCACTGTTGCCAGCATTCTCGCAAAGAAGAGAACAGCTGTCAGTGTGCCGAGGAACCTTGATGTGTGGATCCAGAGTGGTGATTCCACCCAAACTCCAGGATAAAGTGCTAAAGGAGCTTCACGAGGGGCATCTGGGTGGAGTGAAAATGAAGAACCTAGCTAGGGCGTTTGTATGGTGGCCAGGTATCGATGGAGACATCGAAGAAATGACCAAGAGCTGCCTAGGATGCCAGAAGGTCCAAAACGCTCCACCACAAGCCCCTCTACATCCATGGGAGTGGCCCTCATCTCCCTGGCAAAGGGTGCACATCGACTTTGCTGGTCCATTTATGGACTCAATGTTTCTAATCGCAGTTGATGCACACTCCAAGTGGCCGGAGGTAATAAAGATGTCCTCCACCACCACGGAAAAAACCATCACAGTATTAAGGACCATATTTGCCAGGAATGGGCTGCCGGAACAGATATGTTCTGATAATGGACCGCAATTTGTGTCCGAAGAATTCAGAAAGTTCTTAAAGAACAATGGGGTAAAGCACTACACGTCCGCCCCATACCATCCCGCCACCAATGGATTGGCTGAAAGGTTTGTCCAGACCTTCAAGAAGGCCATAAAGGCCATGAGTAATGAAGACATAAAACTTCAGCACAAGGTGGATAACTTCTTATTTGCATATAGGAATGCAACACATATGGTTACTAACCAAACTCCCGCCATGATGTTCTACAATAGAAACCTAAGATGCCGGCTGGATTTGGTCAAGCCCAACATCCGAAGGGACGTGGAGAACCGGCAGTTTCAGGGCATGAATGAAAAGCCAACTAGGACCTTCCAGATAGGCCAACCGGTTTTGGCCCGGGACTACCGTACCGAGAAATGGCAGCCTGGAACTATCTGCACACGACTAGGACCACTGATGTATACCGTGGACATCGGAGAAAGCATAATAAGACGCCATGCTGACCAAATCATCAAGTCATCCGAAAAGGGACAACCTACACCACCACTCTATACATCTAACGATGAAGTAGATATACCCATATCTACCTCCGATCCGGTGAGACTGGAACCCGATGAACCCGACACTGGCATTCAAGCCGAATCAGCCTTGCCAGAAGAACCTACTAAAGCACCAGAAACTACTACACCCCCGAGGCGTTATCCGGACCGAGTCAGGAAGCCTCCTGAGAGACTAACTTATAATTGATTAATACAGCAATGTATCTTATTTTGCATATAACATTTAATTAATAATTACTTAAAATATGATGTACTAGTTAGCTAGAAGGGGAGGAATTGTGGTGTATGTGCCTTTAAGAGCAATGGTGGTGTATGTGCCTTTAAGAGCCCCAGGTGTGCGTAATGCCGGTAATTGCCACTTGGGCTATATAAGCCTGTGTATTGTGTATATCCTTTAGAGACCCCGCCCCCCCAGACTTGCTTAGTAAATACCTATGAACCAACTCCTGTCTTCAGTGTCTTTATCTACACACGGACACTACAGTTCGCACTGTCCATTACCCTGGGGATTATACGGGGTAGTTCTGCTAGTAGAAATTCCCCGACTCTGGAGGTATTCCTTCAACTGGGAAGACATAAAAGAACTTCCCTGATCCGAATGGATATACGCAGGCATCCCAAAGATGACAAAAAGTTGAGTCAGACATTTAATAACTGTAGCAGCTGATACATCTGCACAAGGAAAAGCAAAAGGGAACCTTGAAAACTCATCCACAACAGTAAATATATATCAATTCTGAGTCGTTGAAGGAAGAGGCCCCTTAAAATCAACGCTCAGGCGTTCAAAGGGAGAAGTAGCCTTTATAAGATGAGCTCGTTGAGGCTTAAAGAAATTCGGTTTACACCGGGCGCAGACAGAGCATGATGAAGTCATCCGCTTGACGTCTTCAACTGAAAAGGGCAAATTCTTACTGCATACGAAGTGTATCATCCTCGTAACACCAGGATGGCACAAAGCATTATGAAGATTAATAAGCGTATCTCCGTGAAGCACAGAACAATAAGCCCTCGACAGCGCATCAGCGGCACCATTATCCTTCCCCGGACGATAGACTATATCGAAATGGTAGCATGCCAACTCGATCCTCCACCTCATTATTTTATCATTCTTAATCTTTCCGAAATGTTTGACATCAAACATGAAGGACACAGATTTTTGGCTAGTTACTAACGTAAAATGTCGCCCAGATAAATAATGTCTCCATTTACGCAGTGCTTCTACTATTGCGTACGCCTCTTTCTCTATTGATGAATGTCTCTGCTCACTATTGCTCAGAGTACGTGAGAAAAAGGCCACAGGTCTTCCATTTTGGTTCAGGGTAGCCCCAATTGCAAAATTGGAAGCATCTGTCTCAATCACAAAGGGAACCTGCTCATCAATAGAATGCACAGCTGCTCCAAGGATATCCTTTTTAAGATTATCAAAACACATCCTGGCCTCCCATGATAGAGGATATGTCGTAACCCGAATAAGGGGCCGGATCTTCTGCGAGAAGTTTGCAATCCAATTAGAATAATAAGAAAACAGTCCAACAACTCGTTGCAAGGCCTTAGAATTAGTAGGGCAAGGTAAATCAATCAGTGGTCGCAGCCGTTCTGGATCTGGTTTAATCTTGTTTCCCGAGATAATATACCCCAGTAAATTTACCTCGGTGGTCGAAAAGATACACTTCTCTTTATTGAAAGTTAAGCCAACTTTTTCCGCAACTTGAAGGAATCTTTCTAGATTAAAATCGTGCTCCACCCTTGATTTGCCACACACCGTGATGTCATCTAAATATGAGAAGGTGTCAGAGAGAGAATTATCACTTATAAAAGCATCCATTGCCCGTTGAAAACAGGCGACACCGTTAGTAACACCGAATGGTACTCGGCAAAACTGGTACAGCTTTCCGCCAGCTTCAAAGGCCATATATGGTTTGTCCCTCTTAGCGATAGGAATCTGATGATAAGTACTCTTTAGATCAATAGTGCTAAAAACCTTATATTGAGATACTTTATTGATAAGCTCATCAATCTTAGGCAGGGGGTACGCATCTAATTGAGTATACCTGTTAATAGTTTGAGAGTAGCCTATCACCATTCGCTTCTTATGTCTCTCATTAGTGGTGACAACTACCTGTGCCCGCCAGGGCGAAAAACTAGGTTCAATGATTCCTTCCGATAAAAGACGTTGAACTTCAGAATTAATAAATTCTTTATCCTGACTGCTATACCTTCTTGACTTGGTAGCAATTGGCTTACAATCTGGCATCAAATTGGAAAAAAGTGATAATGGAGAAATGAATAAAGAAGTTAATCCACAAATAGACAAAGGTGGCTTGGTTCCTCCGAAAGAAAGACTGAGGGACTCATGTAATTGAAGCACATCATGACCAATCAAAATGTCCGCACAGAGATTAGGCAGAATGGATAGGCGTATATCAGTATACGTATTACCTAGGAGAATTAATTTCACAAGGCAACAACCAGCTACTTGTGAGGTGAGAGTCGTCTGAGCCATACACACCTGATAGGAAACAGGCGAAATTTTCAAACGCTTCTCCCTCACAAACTGAAGACTTATAAAGCTCTCAGTACTGCCCGTATCTATAAGGGCCTTCACTTCTAACCCATTAACTTGGGCCATAACTATAGCTTTGTTTAGGCCATGGGAAAAGGCGGCAGAAACTGATGCAATAAACGCCCTATCTAAAGGCTGAATGGTCGCAGATGAGGCAACTGATTTGCAAACACGTGCGTAATGACCTCCCTTGCCGCATTTACTACACACAGCCTCCCGGGCAGGGCACTTCAGACGGGGGTGCCGGGCGTTCCCGCAAAAATAACACTTCTGAATCCTGGAGGCAACAGCTGCCGAAGTAGAAACTGTTTCGGAATCTGGCAAACCACTCCTATTAAATCCACGTAACTCCCTTTCATCCGGAACTGCCAAAACCACGGTCGCAGGCCGATCAAAAAGAGCATAAGAATCCGAACTTCTCTGAGCCAAATCCAATGTAGAGGCTTGCTCAAAAGCACTCTTAAGATCCAAGATCTTATTTTCTAATAACCGCTGATGAATTGATCTAGACAGTAATCCATTAATAAATGCATCCCGTACCGACTCTTCCCTATGTTCTTCTGCAGACACGGCCTTATAATTACAGTTAGCACCAAGGCGTCGGAGTGCTTGTAAATAAGCATCCAAGGATTCTCCCGCCTGCTGCCTACGGGCAGATAAAAGGTGACGTGCAAATACCTCATTTTTGGGTTTAACAAAAAAAATTTCCAACGTAGCAATAGCCAATTCATAAGTTTCACAGTCCAAAATATACTTATACACATCCGGAGCAATGTAGTTGATTAGTATATCCAACTTATTTAGAGATTGTTGATCCAACACACCCAAAAAAAATTTAAATGTACGATACCAATGTTTCCATTGATCATCCACTCCTGCAGAATTAGGGTCAGCATTAAATCGTTCCGGTCGAAGATATCGTTCCATTATAGCAAAAGGTTAATAAATTGAAATAAAGGATAGATTGCCTTTCAAAAGCTAGGCTTTATTAACCTTAAAAAACCAGCAGTACATGTTGAGCACCCAGTCTCAACCAAACTGTAGAAAACTGAATTTAAGATGGCCACCACAGGTCACATGGAATCAACTAACCAATAAGTTTACAGCATATATCTCAAGGCAGGAAAACAGGCAACCAATTACAATGCTTCTTATAAAACAAGAATAATCACCACAGGTATAGGGGGTGGGATAAGGATAAGGGGATTGTTAAGATAGTTGTTTTCCCTCGATGTGCCATGTGTTCCCCATTCCCTGTATAAGTGCATTTGCCTGTAATGTTATAGTGGTAACTTCTTTTAAGACTGTATTAATTTTCCTGTTCAATAAAATCTTGGTTTTTGCTTGCATCCAAACCACCTGTCTACTCGAGTCTTTTCTGTATCGCCGCCTGTACCTAAGTCCGGTGTCTAGAACCCAGGGGCGTGGGAGCGATTCGAACCGCTCACAAACAGTCAGGGGCATAACTGACTGGGCGCACGCGCCACACCCGCCACCCCGTACAGAAATGGCAACCGCAGCAGGACACCGGCATCAGGGTTGCGATATGGTAGACAATGGTTCGGATGAGCGAACCGTTATGGAGGAAAGGATTTCTGATTATGTGTTTAGCAAGGTGAATATCACTAAGAAGTGGATCACCACTCTGTTAAAGGCTGGGCGTCCGGTAGATGCAGCAGCCAAGTGGATAGAGGGAAAGGAACACAAGAAGTCCTTAGAAAAGGCAGTTTGGCTGATGTGCTTTAAAAAGCAGATCCAGCTTCTGGACGGGCTCGTTGCCGCACAGGCAATCGAGTTAAGGGAGTCAGCCCTGGAGATCCAGGATAAGGCTCTCGCAGGGGAAAAGTTGTTAGTAGCTTTGCAGGCTTTGAACCAAGAAAGTGTGCATCTAGTGAGAGAACACAAGGCCCAGTTGGAATACCAACGGTGCCAAGCCACCGAGGCCAAGGGAAATGAGTCAAGGTTGCGGGAGGAAAACGCCCGCATGGCAAGGCAGGTTAGGGAACAGGAAGAGAAAGTGCAGGAGTTAAAAGCCGCTTACAAGCTAGCGAATGAACAGGGGTTTGAGGAGGCAGACCACGGCCCCTGTAAAGAGAGGATAGAAAATCTGAGCCGGGCCCTCCGGAAGGCAAAAGGCATGATATGCCTCATAAGCCCAAAGGCAGGTCAGGCAGATTTTATGGGGAACGAGGGGAGAACAGTTCCAATGTCACCGGTAGTGCCTAGGGATGACCCAGTTGAGAGAGAGGAGACCTCACGACCACCACCCATAGCGCCAAGTTTCAGCGAGGTTTGGCAGCAAGGGGGGGTGGAACCCAGAGTGGAGCCAGAGGTGGAGGCGGAGGTAGAGCAACCCCCGCCCGAAAAGTCGGAACCGGACCCGATGTGCCCAGCACGGCATCGGAGGTTCGGCCCACCCGCCAATGGCAAAGATGAGGGACCCCTCCAAAACCAGTTTGTATTACCCTTTAACACCCAACAGCTTAGGGTTGTGGTCAACCATATCACGAAGCTTTCCGCCAAGGGAGACCCCTCGATCCACTTCAGGGAAATAGAGCAGACCGCCAGCGTCAACGACTGCGATGACGCTGAGAAGGCCAAGATGCTGCTATTCTCCCTGGAGAGTAATCTCCTCCAATCCCTCTCTGAAGAGTGTAAGAGGGGACCGAGTGGGTACGAGGAGCTTAGAGACGCGGTTCTGGAGGCCATGGGGATGGATGAGGGAAGTTCTTTCTCCCGTGTGGAGAAGACGGTACAGCTCTCAGGGGAGACCCTGCAGGCTTTTGCGGACCGGTTGTGGCAGGTGTACCGGAAAGCCTGCCCGGGGACGCGGGACCGGGGATTCCTGAACGGGGATTCTCTGACGCATTGGCTCCGTTGTCTAGTGGCGAACAGCTTGCCACAGATTCGGGCCAAGGCAGAAGCCTGGTTTGACCCCAAAGATCCCCAGACCACAGAGATCACGGTAATTAGGCAGCTCACTCTGGCCTATGAAAACGGTAGGGGAGCCGATGCACACCCACCCAAGGGTAAGCTGCATGAGGTAAAACCCGGACCGGGTAGGAAAGTGTGGCACCAGGAAGGGAGTAACCCCCCCCAGCACAAAGGCCAATTGTTATGGGTGTGGGAAGGATGGTCACTGGCGGAAGGAGTGCAAAAACCCTTGGAAAGATAACAAGGGAAAGCATTCCACAGCCCCAGCCCAAAATGCGGGGGCAGGGATCCCTTCCGCAGAGGTGGAGTCATTTTTGGACACCATGAGGCCCATATTGACTGGCCAGACTGGGAGAGTAACAGCCGCCACCGGTGCTCTCCCTCCGTCAGCTCCATCCAACCCACAGCCCTGACTAGAACCAGCGCAGCCTGTCGACCTGTGTCCCTTTGAAAACGACGAGGGGAGCAGGCCCTGTGTTAAGATGCGGGTGGAGACGGTGCAGGGGAGATATTCGGTGGACATTGGAGCTTCCAGCACGGTGGTCCATTCGGAATACCCGACCAATCCACTCAGGTCTAACGAGGCCCCATTTAGCCCCATGGGAACCGCAGGGAACGAGCAGGCTGCGGAAATGGTCAAACTTTTGGCCAAGCTTTTGGGATCCCTCCCTACCACATGGGAGGTTAACCAAAGGATCAACGAGGTAGCCGAACAGGGAGCCAGGGAAGGCGAGTCCCGGGATCCCTATCGGGCAGGTCCAGAAGCCGCAGTCCGGGACAAGGGAGGCACACGGGGGGTAGCTTTGGCCCCGGAACTAAAGCGGGTCCGGGCCCAAGATCCAGTCTGTAAGACCATCCCGGGGAGGAAAGAGAAAGGGAAGCCCCTAGAAGGTCCGTTCGGGACAGCGGGCGAGCCTTCAGCACAGGTTTTAAAACAGGCCACTGGTTACATCAACCAATGTAAGCTGTTTACACCTGAAAGGGGAAAGCAGCCAGTTGGAAAAAGGTCTGAGGATAAAGATCCTCAGCCTGCAGCAGGAGCAAGTTCACAGACTACACAAGCAGGCGCTGTGGCTTACTTGAAGGGAGGGGCCATCCAGCCCATCGATTGGGACACGCCCCCACTCTTCTGGGATCCAGACGAGGTGGAGGGACTTGAGGGTGAAAACCCTGCCCCTAACCCAGGTGTAGAGAGGGAGGGACCTGAGGTCGAAAACCCCGCCCCGGACCCAGCCATGGGACCCGGGGGTAGAGACACTCAGCTCGCGGCAGCAGGCTGCGAAAGGTTACCTGCTCCCAGCCCAGGTTCGGGAGGGGTCAAGCCCGGGGGAGCAGCGGCTTGGGTAAAAGGCCCAGCGGCCAAGACAGCCCCACCCGCCAAAGCCCCCAGAAGGTCCCCGCGGACGCCCCAGCCGAGAAAGCCATGGTCACCAGCCCTCCAGTTCCCAAGGGCCGCCCCTCGAGCCAGGGAGAGGTCCAAGGACAGAGGTCCTCAGCCAGCAGCCTCAGGCTGCGAGGGACCAACAGTGAAGGACGGTGCGGTCATGCCGGGGGTAGCGGTGAGCCGCAGTCCGACCAGGGATTAGCCTGGCCGCCCGGAGACAGGCGGCGGATGTATTTTAAATTTAAGTTTTAAGTAGGTGTAATTATTTAGCTTAAGTCCGGGTGTTTAGCTTAGGTTAAATAAGGTGATGGGTAGTTTGAGTAAGAAATCTGCCGAGAGTGTATATTGGGGTCAAGGTCGCGGGACCCGACCATGCCTCACCAGGCCAGAGAATCTCTTGGGGACCTGGCTGCATGTCTTTACATCTCTTTGCAGGAAGACTTTTCGGGATGGAATGGATCGTGATCCTATTCGCCCTGATCGGGATGAGTGCGGAGAGGAGGGTCGACATCCAGGACTCCCACATCTATGGGTGTTCAGGAGACACGGCGCCCCTGGCGATCAACGGGAGCGGCGAACGGGATGCGGAGGAGACCGCCGTCTACTTCCACGAGGGAAGGTGGCCAGGATGGTTGGGGTCCAATTCGTCTCAGTACTCCAGCCAAACCAGATTCACGTACGGAGAAGCCTCCCTCCTGTGCCCCCGGGTACGAGTCGTTACTACGAGGGTCAGCGTCACCGTTGGAAAGCTAATATGTTTGACGTGTAAAGGACACATTCCACTGGATAGATGGTGGTGGCTCAGGAAGTTGAGCAAGGACATGAGGAACCCTGAAGTCGAGTGGGACGGTTGGGAAACAACACCCATCGGACAATTACCGGGACTCATGGAGGACTAAGCGTGTGTTGGGACAAATGGTGGGAACCGGACCAAGGGATTTATATCTGTATGTGGGGGTCAGAGACGGTCTGCCCCACGGGCATATCCATTGTTTTCCACCGGCAGTGGCAAGACGCCGGGGAGGGGATAAGGTGGGATACCAGCTTGAAGGTGTGTGCGGTCCCATACACCCAGATCCCGGTCAATGCCACTGAGCTGGTAACCCGCCCCCGTAAGCCCCCGCCCACGGCGCAGGCGGCGAGGTTATCCAGAGAAGGTTGTCCCACCGCCACCAAGGGACCAGGGAATGGGTTGGTATTAGTACCCACCGATCAGGTGCTGTACCAGGAGGTACACTACGCGGTAGCCTCCGTGATTTTAAATCTCACCGAGGTACATTTACCGGAGTGGTGCCCCAAAGAAACAGAGCAGTTATACCAGGCCCTATTAAAGGACATGTTCAAGAAGTTTTACGAGTTCGATTTTGCCTATGTGGACAAGACCGAACTCTACACCACACACCGAGAATTTTTGGGTAACCCAGGGAGACAAAGAAGGGGTGTATGGAATTATGTTTATACTGCGTTTAATACTGGGTCCTCTGTCATCAACAGCTTGGATGACATAGAGCTGCAGACCCAGATAAACGGTTTAAAAACACAGTTAAAGAGGATATTACTGGATGAGAACAAGGTAGTGGGCTCGGAGCTGCATGAGGACCAGGCCATGACGGTCCATTTAAAGGAGATCATAGCCGAGTTGGAAAAGCACGCAAAGACGGTAAATGCTCTCATAAGGGAGGACAGAAATGCTTCTGACCAAGCTGCGCAGAATGAGGTGTGCATGTTATACGGGGCGTGGTTACTGGGCGAGGGCCGCAGTAACCTGGAGGATTTAAAACAAGATTTGGTCCCCTCCTGGATTAGCAACAAGCACCTCGCAGCCCTCCACCCTTTTGAGAACGCATTGAGTCCGTGCCAACTCCGGCTAGCCTCCGAAGCCTATCCAATCCCCGTGGGTTGTGGGCGGTCCAACCACACAATCATGGGAGTAGTAGTTAGGATGCCGGTCATGGGTAGGACAGCCCGACCCGCACCAGTATACAGGGTTGAGAACATTGGAGTCATTCAAGGGGGTGCACACATTCGTTTCACAGCAGTCCCGCCTTACATCATAAAGTGGGAGCACGCTATGACAGGTACTGACCTCTCAGGGTGCCGGAGCCGGGGAGCACACATAATCCTGTGTCCCTAGCACTTGAATGCCTTTTCAAGACCGCAGTGTGGGTTCAGAACTGCTGACGCGAAGCCTATAAATTGTACCATGGAGGCAATGGCACAAGGCCATGTTCCCCCGCAGGTAGCATATATAGGGGGTGGGACATATTGTGTCACCACCGGCGCGTCCCACTACCAGTACGGACAGCATAGCTGGTGTCCGGTTAGTGACAGCAGTTTCTGTTTTAAACCTGAGGCAGAAGTTTAAGTGGCCCAGGAACGAATTGTCCCCATTCCTGAACCCTCCACTGTTCACCTCACTGTGAAGGAGAATTTTACGAATTTGCAGGAGTACGTAGCACACTTTGGCTACGAAATTCCCCCTCTCCCTGAACATTTGGCCAAAATTATAAGAGCCGCTATAGTTTCACAGAAACATTTTTACACTCTCGAGCAGAAAACAGTAGAGATAGGGACTAAGATATTGGATATTGTGACTCCACCCTGGTGGAACCTTTTCAATAATATAGAGGTCCCTTCGTGGATCAGACTGGCTTCCCACATTCTCGTGGTTTGCCAGTTAGGGATAGTGCTGTATTTAGTTTGAATTCTGAAACCAGAGCTTTTGGAAAGAACATTATGTAAAGGTGGAGGAAGATACGCCGGTTTAAGTCTTTTTCCCTGTATTTCGATTAAAGAATTGTTGTTTCTTTGTGTTTGTTTTTTTAATTGAAGGTTTTCTTTTGTTGTCTGTGTTGCGATGCGGTTTAATAAAGATATGTGTACCAAGTGGTGCAGTGGTGTTAGACCCCTCCATGCTTGGATGTGTGTGTAAAGTCTGTAATTTTACTCTCTGTATGCTGATGTACACTACATTTTCGCGGAATGGGAAGTGCATGTGTCGTGGGTATATTAGATAGATAATTACAGGGGAAGGTTGACTATGGAGGTTCAGAAAAATTTTGCTCACTTTAAAGTATGATACTTCAAGCAAGTTTTAGTATCACAGGGCGGACTGTAAGATTTGCAAAATTTCTGCATCTCCCCGAAGGTTATTATTAATAAAAAGGGACCCTGCATGGACATTTTAAATTGAAAAGGGTACCCAAGATGGCGTCCGTGCCTTGTGGCAGAAAGCCTGTGCGATTCCAAAATGGATTCTGCAGCGCAGACAGCTTGGGAGAAATCAAAACTAAGGCTGCAGGCTTTCTGTGAAGAGAAACTTTGTATTTTGGAATGAGACAGGACTTTGAATTATGTATTAGACCGAATTGGAGACAGATCTAAATTCAGTGAGGCCTATAGTTAAAGCCATCAAACAGTCTGCATACATAATCAGAAAAAGATTAAACCCAGCCATCGAGGCTGGACAAGCCCATCAAAGAACTTTCAGGACAATACAAGTCAATTATTGGGCCGATAGATGCGATTACCGGCCATCTAAAAACCGTCAGTGTAGATTGCTACCATTGTTTAAACTAGCCCGCCAAGTTTAAGACAAAGAACTAACCTGGTTTGACGTGAAGATAAGGATTTTCGAAAGGAGTATAATTAAAGGCCCCGGGTGGCCATCTCTCTCGCTTGCTCTTGCCCTTGACTCTGCTCTCGTGGCTCCGGCCTCTTGGGCTGCCGCTCGTACTTGTGCCCCGGCCTCGTGGCGGGTTCTCTCCCCGGAGCAGATTTTCAGTAGCCAGAAACACCATACCAACTGCTAGGAAGGGGAGCGAGGCCCAAGTCCACAGCCATCTAGGATGCCCAGGCCGCAGAAAGGGGCGAGACGAAGGTGAGCAGGTAGCCCAGGACTCATATAGTAGTCCGACAAGACGAGACGAAGAAGACGATAATAACTCAATAAGGGCAGAGCAGGGCAGCGAAAAACGTATCGATAATTATACCAAGTGCCTAGTTATAAGCTGACGCTTGGGAAAGAAAGTCCTTGAGGACGGTGGGGGCAAACACCTTGAACACTGCAAATAAACGCAGGTGTCCATGCCATGACGAATATGCTAGCATTCGAAGGATGGGTAGTAAAATCTAAGCAGTAAAAACTGCTAATCGTCTCATCAACGTAACGTTACTGCCGACGACCGCCCGAGGGAGAAGAAGAGGAGAACCCATCGAGACGAGACAACGATGGTAGCGGAGGGGAGAAGGTGTGTCGCAGTAGCTGACCCAGCACCGCACCCCTGAAGACCACGTGGCGACGAGGTACCTAGAAGGACCAGAGACCAGACTTCAAACCTCGCACTCGTTAACAGTTGGCTTTTATCTTTGGATTGGTGAGCATGAATTCTGGCCCCTCATAGCTTAATCTAGTTAGGTATAGGGGGTGGGATAAGGATAAGGGGATTGTTAAGATAGTTGTTTTCCTCGATGTGCCGTGTGTTCCCCATTCCCCGTGTAAGTGTATTTGCCTGTAATGTTATAGTGGTAACTTCTTTTAAGACTGTATTAATTTTCCTGTTCAATAAAATCTTGGTTTTTGCTTGCATCCAAACCACCTGTCTACTCGAGTTTTCTGTATCGCTGCCTGTACCTAAGTCCAGTGTCTAGAACCCAGGGGCGTGGGAGCGATTCGAACCGCTCACAAACAGTCAGGGGCATAACTGACTGGGCGCACGCGCCACACCCGCCACCCCCTACACATATTAATTTTCATAAAATAAAAGCAGAAAAGGCTGAAAGCACTCAGCAGGTTAGGCTGCATCTTTGGAGAGAGAGAAAGCTCGAGTTAACGCTTCAGGTCGATGACCTTTCGTCAGAATGCAAAGGCCATCGGCTCGAAGTGTTGATTCCATTTCTATCCCCACAGATGTTGCCCAACCCTCTGAGCTGTTCAACAACTTGCATTTATATAGTGCCTTTAACGTAGTAAAACGTCCCAAGGCACTTCACAGGAGCGATTATCAGATAGAATCTGACACTGAACAACATCAGGAGATATTAGGACAGATGACCAAAAGCTTGGTTAAAGAGGTCGGTTTTAAGGAGCATCTTAAAGGAGGAGAGAGAGGCGGAGAGGTTTAGGGAGGGAATTCCAGAGCTTGGGGCCCAGGCAGCTGAAGGCACGGCCGCAATGGCGGAGCGATTGAAATCGGGGGATGCACAAGAGGCCAGGATTGGAGGAGCGCAGAGATTTTAAAGAGGGTCTTACAGCATTTTCTGTTTTTATTTCCGATTTCCAGCATCCGCTTTGGATATACCAATTTTCACCTTGCCTCTCTCGGGTTTAGGGCGGGTTACCTGCGAGCAATCTTTCCTAGCACGACAAATTCTGTTTGCAGTTACTTTGCATCCCGATTTGTGATAAGGCTTTCTTTAATAAGTTTGCAAAGCAATAACCATCTGACATCCATCTAAGTTCTACAGAAAATGCCTGTGTTTGCAAGACAAAGTGAGACCTTTGTACCTGTGGGTGACTCACGCTGCCGTCAGTTCTTCAATCCCTTGTGCTCTTTGTTTAAAGGTTGAGGAACTGGATCCATGTAAAACACAGCAATAGATAGCATAACCCCTAAACTGCAGACTGCACTGGTACACAAGGAAGCTACAACCATAGACTGCCTTGCAACAAACTCAACAACTTTGTAAGTAGAAATTGCTTTGGCTTCGGTTGCTATGAAAGGTGAATCTATCGCTGAGACCATGCAAGGGGCAACTGGAGTTTAAAATGGTTAACAATTAAAATGGATTCCACTTATGTGAATAGCTTAGTCTCTACAGTTTTAGTGTATGTGTGTAGGCTTTACAATTTGCAAAATCTAAAAACAGTATAACCCTACGTAAGTTATAAGAAAGAAAGAACTTGCATTTCTATAGCGCCTTTCATGACCTCAGGACGTTCCAAAGCACTTTACAGCCAATGAAGTACTTTTTTTGAGGTGTAGTCACTGGTGTAATGTAGGAAACGTGGTGTGATAATGACCAGATCATCTGTTTTAGTGATGTTGGTTGAGGGATAAATATTGGCCCCGGGACACCGGGGGGAACTCCCCTGCTCTTCTTCAAAAAGTGCCGCAGGATGTTTTATATCCACCTGAGAGAGCAGACGGGGCCTCGGATAAACATCGTATCTGAAAGTCGGTGCCTTTGACAGTGCGGCACTCTCTCAGTACGACACTGGGAGTGTCAGCCTGGATTATGTGCTCAAGTCTCTGGAGTGGGACTTGAACCCACAACCTTCTGATTTAGAGGCAGGAGTGAGCTACGCCTGGGGTTGTGCTTAGAGCAAGGTGTTTGTGAGTGTTGCCACTTGATTGGCATACATTCAGAATCTAAGAGGGCAATTGTAACCTAACTCATTGGCCTACTGACTTCAATGAACAGTAAAATCGGGCGGAGTGTGAAACCAGCGATGCACCTGATCCCGTCAGAGTCCCGACAGATGGGTTTGGCTAATATTGCCCCCTAAAGATCACTCGCGCTCAACAGCTTGCACTTATGTCATGCCTTTAACATGGAAAATGTCCCAAATTGCTTTACGGGATCGTGGTGGGGGGGCGCAGTATTTAGAATATAAATCAAACGAATTGGCGTTGCGCCGTGGAGCAAGGGTTAGCAGAAGTGATTGGGAAATGGGGTTTTGAGAAGTTTTCTGTGGGTGGAGAGGCAGAGGGGATTAGCGAGGGATTTGCAGAGTCTAGATCATG
This sequence comes from Somniosus microcephalus, assembly GCF_052327205.1. NCBI lineage: Eukaryota > Metazoa > Chordata > Chondrichthyes > Squaliformes > Somniosidae > Somniosus > Somniosus microcephalus. The sequence continues at coordinate 33,472,277 of NC_140998.1, read as the reverse complement.
AGGGTTCTGGACAGAGTAGATAGAGCGAAACTGTTCCCATTGGTGGAAGGGTCAAGAACCAGAGGACACAGATTTAAGGTGATTGTCAAAAGAACCAAAGGCGACATGAGGGAAAACTTTTTTACGCAGCGAGTGGTTAGGATCTGGAATGCACTGCCTGAAAGGGTGGTGGAAGCAGATTCAATCGTGGCTTTCAAAAGGGAATTGGATAAGTACCTGAAGGAAAAAACAATTGCAGGGCTACAGGGAAAGGGCGGGTGAGTGAGACTAGCTGAAGTGCTCTTGCAGAGAGCCAGCACGGGCTCGACGGGCCGAATGGCCTCCTCCTGCGCTGTAACCATTCTATGATTCTACAAATCAAACAAATGGGCGTTAGGCCGTGGAGCAAGGGTTAGGAGAAGTGACTGGGAGATGGGGTTTCGAGGAGGTTTCTGTGGGTGGTGAGGCGGAGGGGATTAGCGAGGGATTTGCAGAGAGCGGGGCCCAGGCGGCTGAAGGCACGGGGCCACCAGTTGTGGGGTGAAGGGAGGAGAGACACCAAAGGTCAATCAGAGGGACCGAAGGGTGTGGCAGCAGATGTAAAGCTGGAGAAGTTTGCAGCAATCGGGTGTGGCGAGATTAGAAGATAAGGACAAGGATCTTCAATGGAAACCAATGTATTTCAGCAAGGGCTGCACGACGCTCCATTAACATGCTGGAAAGACGTTAGATCGGAGGGATAGCAGATCTCAGGTGACGTGGGTCATGAAACGTTGGATGATTCATCATTGTAGAAGGCACGTATACACATTTTAGAGGAGGTTCTGTGGCGCTGCTCATGGTGCATTGGATGATATGATGCATTTATAATGACTGGTGTGTTATACCATGCAATGGACCATGTATTATATTGCCGCTAAGGTAGATTTGTATTTAAGCTGGCATGTCCCGTAAAGACCGCAAGGGTCTAATTACAGATTGGAAGGTGCTTGCAAATTTCCGTCTCCGGGTGAAAAAAAACATAAAATGCCTGGCTTTCTTTTTTTCTTTACATAGTTTTAACATTTTTAAGCGTGATGTTGAAGTTGTACATGGATAGATAATACTTACACTTATATAGTGCCTCACCTCAAAACATCTCAAGCCACTTCACGCAATTATAAACCTTTGAAGTGCAGTGATTGGTATAATCTGTTGGTATAATATATAATGTAATATCATGTAATGTAATGTAATTTTTTTTATCCATTCACGGGATGTGAGCACCACTGGCGAGGCCAGCATTTATTGCCCATCCCTAATTGCCCTTGAGAAGGTGCTGCTTTCTCCCCATATCGCTTGATCCCTTTAGCTTTAAGCTTTAAGAAATATATCTAACTCCTTCAATCCACGTTTATTTTCCGATGTTAAACTTCTCACATTTTAGTTATTGAAACATGACTTGTAATATACAAAATATCACGTACAGGAAAAGACTCTGTGGTCCATCCAGCCTTGTCCATCGCAATATATAGACCCCCCACCATGTGATCTCCTGGGAGAGGCGAAAAACCAGGCATAAAAACCCAGGCCAATTTGGGAAAAAAATCTGGGAAATTCCTCTCCGACCCCCTTCGGCGATCGAAACTAGTCCAGGAGATCATTATGGCCCAAATATTCTAAGACAATTACTTTCTCACTTCAACTCTGCTAACATCAATTGAACACAGTCCCCGGGAGCCTGGTCTTCAACAATCTCCAGTCTAGTTCTGTAGCAGCAGTCACAAACCCAATATTCAGCGATGACGAGAAACTGGTTGGCAGGTTGTCTAGAGTTCCCACTTCTGTCGTTCCAGGTTGAACGAAAACTGTCCCCAGTCTTTTCTTTAAAGTGTTAACTGTGACACCATTTAATTTGCTGGGAACATCCGTTCCTAAACATTGACAGGCCGAATTGGGGGTGGAATGTGGATCTAATTACCAGGATGCATCGGCACAATTTGCCTGGGGAAAATCTCTTAAGGCGTGACCTTCCCTGTTAAGACATTTTGTTAAGATGTCCTAACTTTGAAGGACAAACCCACTTGTTTTTCCCCTCCCTCTCCGACTCCCGTGCAGTGTTAACTTTTAGCACACCCCAGAACCCAATTTGTTGACACCCAAAGACAACCCAGAACGAGGAAAAGACATACCAACACTCCCCACTAGACCCAAGAGACAACCACGTGGGTGGCAAATGCCACGTCACTTGAAGAATGAAGAGGAGCTTACAAGGGAGCAGCTGACACGGGAACAGCTGACAAGGGAGCTGTGATCTTCATTCAATCATTCTGCACACACTGCTGGCGACTAACCAAGTAGTACTGAGGACGAGGAGGGTGGAGGAACTTGTATGGGAACAGAGGCTTAAATGACCAGGACAGACACAATAAAGTGAGCATTACCCATGAGTGCCGCACTGCTGGTATACCCTAATCTAATGGGCATTCCATCTCAACTGCCAGGCCATCAATCAGAAGCTGGCAGGATCCAAATCCAGATCCTGACGGTTCAGCTTACTGTTTGGATCTGGCGCTGGCAGCCGTGAATAACACCCACTTTAATCTATTTGTCCTGGGAGCCGGAGAATCTGTTCACTTGCAGGTACGGTCTGCCCTTCTCACCCTGAGTACCAGTTGGACAGTGTCCAGCAGTGTGTGGAGGATGTCAGAATGAAAAATTCCCTAAAAAAGGTAGGGTCCTCTATACTCTAAAAATGACTTGGATTTCTCCCGTGGGCTCCTGAAATCAAAGTGTATATTCAACACCCGGGTGTCCCTGAAGCATGGTTTGTGAGGTAACTAAAGGGTTAACCAGAACCACCACCTGCTGCAATTTCCTGGAGCATCCTGGAGATCAGGCAACCCTGAGCAACAGAATCCAGAAACAAAAGCACAAACGACTGTCGGGCCTCTGCCCCAACAGCCTGAGGTCCTCCAGCAGATTGGTGATTATCCGGTGATGCGAGCAAGTCGATCGACCTGGTAAACCCCCCAAGTCCTGAAGATGTTCTCGACTACCTCAGTGTGGATTATCCACTAGTTAGGGTGGACTACAGAGCAGCTGAGTGTGCTGACTGTTGTGTTGTCCTCCCCGGGCCAAATGTGGCACCAAGAGTGTCACCCCGTCGTTCAAGCACCAATGGGAAGCAATGTGTAAGGGGTTTTAGATCGCAGAGGTTTCTCTCTCTAGAGGCCTCTCTCTCTTACACAGTAAAACCGTGAGTGGTTCGACCCACTCGCCCCTTAGATTCTGTACTCTGGACTTTGGGGCAGGAACTACAATGTAGAGAAAACTCTTATGGACCAAGTTTGATGAAACGAAATGGAAAGGGAACGGGTGACCAACAGGCAGAGTACTAGGCGCAGGCAGGTAGTGCAGGGGTCCCCTGTGGCCATCCCCCTCTCAAACAGATACACCACTGAGTACTGTTGGGGGGGATGGCTTATCAGAGGAAGGCAGCAGCAGCCAACTTCCTGGCACCAGGGGTGGCTCTGCTGCACAGAATGGGAGGAAAAATAGGGGTAGAGCTATAGTAATAGGGGATTCAATTGTAAGGGGAATAGATAGGCGTTTCTGCGGCTGCAAACGAGACTCCAGGATGGTGTGTTGCCTCCCTGGTGCAAGGGTCAAGGATGTCTCCGAGCGACTCCAGAACATCTTGGAAGGGGAGGGCGAACAGCCAGTTGTCGTGGTGCATATAGGCACCAACGATATAGGTAAAAAGCAGGATGAGGTCCTAAAAGCGGAGTATAGGGAGTTAGGAGATAAATTAAAAAACAGGACCTCAAAGGTAGTAATCTCAGGATTGCTACCAGTGCCACGTGCTAGTCAGAGTAGAAATAGAAGGATACTTCAGCTGAATACGTGGCTAGAGGAATGGTGCCAGGGGGAGGGATTCAAGTTCCTGGGACATTGGAACCGGTTCTGGGGGAGGTGGGACCAGTTCAAACCAGACGGTTTGCACCTGGGCAGGGCTGGAACCAATGTCCTAGGGGGAGTGTTTGCTAGTGCGGTGGGGGAGGGTTTAAACTAAAATGGCAGGTTTTGGGAACCTGAGCAGGGAGACAGAGGAAAGGGAAACAAGGATAAAAGCAAAAGATAGGAAGGAGAAAAACAAAAGTGGCAGTCAGAGAAATCAACGGTTTAAATCAAACGTGGCCACAGTAAATAATAATTCTAATAGGTCTAAGAGCGTTAAAAAAACAAGCCTGAAGGCTTTGTGTCTTAATGCGAGGAGCATTTGTAATAAGGTGGATGAATTGGCTGCGCAAATAGAAGTAAACAAATACGATTTGGTTGGGATTACGGAAACGTGGCTCAAGGAAGGCCAGGACTGGGAACTCAACATCCAGGGGTATTCAATATTCAGGAAAGATAGGCAAAAAGGAAAGGGAGGTGGGGTAGCATTACTGGTTAAAGAAGGGATTAACACAATTGTAATGAAGGATATTAGCTCTGATGAGGTGGAATCTGTATGGGTAGAATTGAGAAATACTAAGGGGAAAAAAACATTAGTGGGAGAGGTTTATAGACCTCCAAACAGTAAGGCGGAGGTTGGGGATGGCATTAAAAGAGAAATTAAAGAAGCGTGCAATAAGGGCACAGCAGTCATAATGGGTGACTTTAATCTACATATAGATTGGGCCAACCAAATGAGTAACAATACTGTGGAGGAGGAATCCCTGGAGTGTTTACGGGATGGTTTCCTGGACCAATATGTCGAGGAACCAACCAGAGATCAGGCCATCTTAGACTGGGTATTATGTAACAAGAAAGGATTAATTAGCAATCTTGTTGTAAGAGGCCCCTTGGGTCGGAGCGATCATAATATGATCGAATTCTTCATTAAGATGGAGAATGAAGTAGTTGACTCGGAGACTAGGGTCCTCAATTTAAATAAAGGAAACTGTGATGGTCTGAGGAGCGAGTTGGGTAGGATTGATTGGGGAATGGCACTCAAAGGGTTGACGGTGGATAGGCAATGGCAAACATTCAAAGACCGAATGGATGAACTACAGAATTTGCTCATCCCAGTTTGGCATAAAAATAAAACAAAAAAGGTGACCCAACTGTGGCTAACAAGGGAAATTAGGGATAGCATAAGGTCCAAGGAGAGGGCATATAAATTGGCCAGAAAAAGCAATAATCCTGAGGATTGGAGAAGTTTAGGATTCAACAAAGGGGGACAAAGGGATTAATTAAGAAAGGGAAAATAGAATATTAGAGTAAGCTTGCAGAGAACATAAAAACTGACTGTAAAAGCTTTTATAGATATGTGAAGAGAAAAAGATTGGTGAAGTCAAGCGTAGGTCCCTTGCAGTCAGAATTGGGGGAATTTATAATGGGGAACAAAGAAATGGCAGACCAACTAAATACATATTTTGGTTCTGTCTTCACAAAGGAGGACACAAATAACCTCCCAGAGATGCCGGGGAACATAGGGTCTGATGAAAGGGTGGAACTGAAAGAAATCAGTATTTGTAGGGAAATGGTGTTAGGAAAATTGATGGGACTGAAGGCCGATAAATCCCCAGGGCCTGATAATCTACATCCCAGGGTACTTAAGGAAGTGGCCCGAGAAATAGTAGATGCATTGCTGATCACCTTCCAGAACTCGATAGACTCTGGAACGGTACCCATGGATTGGCGGGTAGCTAATGTTACCCCACTATTCAAAAAAGGTGGTAGAGAAAAGGCGAGGAATTATAGACCGGTAAGCTTGACATCGGTAGTGGGGAAAATGCTAGAGTCCATTATAAAAGATGTAATAGCAGAGCACTTGGAAAGCAGTGACTGGATCGGACAAAGTCAACATGGATTTACAAAAGGTAAATCATGCTTGACTAATCTACTGGAATTTTTTGAGGATGTAACGGGTAAAATAGATAAGGGAGAACCAGTGGATGTGGTGTATTTGGACTTTCAGAAGGCTTTCGATAAGGTCCCGCATAAGAGATTAGCGTGCAAAATTAAGGCACATGGGATTGGGGGCAAGGTATTGACTTGGATAGAGAAGTGGTTGGCGGACAGAAAGCAAAGAGTTGGAATAAACGGGTCATTTTCCGAGTGGCAGGCAGTGACTAGTGGGGTACCGCAAGGATCGGTCCTAGGACCCCAGCTGTTCACAATATATATTAATGATCTGGGCGAGGGAATTGGATGTAATATCTCCAAATTTGCAGACGACACAAAGCTGGGGGGGAGGGTATGCTGTGAGGAGGATGTCGTGAAACTCCAGCACGATTTGGACAGGTTGGGTGATTGGGCAGAAACATGGCAAATGCACTATAATGTGGATAAATGTGAGGTTATCCACTTTGGTGGCAAAAACAGGAAGGCAGATTATTACTTGAATGGTAATAGATTGGGAAAAGGGGAAGTGCAAAGAGACCTGGGTGTTCTTGTACACCAGTCGCTGAAGGTAAGCATGCAGGTGCAGCAGGCGGTTAAGAAGGCAAATGGTCTGTTGGCCTTCGTAGCAAGAGGGTTCGAGTACAAGAACAAGGATGTCTTACTGCAGTTGTACAGGGCCTTGGTGAGACCACACCTTGAGTATTGTGTGCAGTTTTGGTTGCCTTACCTGAGGAAGGACGTTCTTGCCATGGAAGGAGTGCAGCGAAGATTCACCAGGCTGATACCTGGGATGGCAGGAATGACGTATGAGGAGAGATTGTGTCGATTGGGCTTATACTCGCTGGAGTTTAGAAGATTGAGAGGGGATCTCATCGAAACCTATAAAATTCTGTCAGGCCTGGACAGACTAGATACAGGAAGGATGTTTCTGATGGCCGGGGAGTCCAGAACCAGGGGTCATAGTCTAAGGATAAGGGGTAAGCCATTTAGGACTGAAATGAGGAGGAATTTCTTCACCCAGAGAGTGGTGAACCTGTGGAATTCTCTGCCACAGAGGAGGCCAGTTCATTAAGTATATTCAAGAAAGAGTTGGATATATTTCGTAAGGCTAAAGGAATCAAGGGATATGGGGAGAAGGCAGGGACCGGGTACCGAATTTGGATGATCAGCCATGATCTCATTGAATGGCGGAGCAGGCTCAAAGGGCCGAATGGCCTACTCCTGCTCCTATCTTCTATGTATCTATGTATCTATGTAAAACAAATCAAATGCAAGCAAATAAGAGGGTACATGGGAGGGAAAAACACAAACAAATCATAACGACACAATACTAACTAAGGCAAATACAGGCATATTATACTCTACAAAGATCATCATGAAATGAGGAAACACACGAAACATCGAGGGACAACAACTCATGTTAATTATACCCTTAAATGTCCACCCCCTTAAACCTATCGAGATCTGATTATGAAGGGCCAGAAACATGCTCACCAATTCAACTAGGAAGTATAAGGTTTTGAAACAGGTCTGCGTTTTGATCCCTTCAGGCGTCCTGTCTCCTCGTGGTGGGCGCTGCGGGCTGCGCCACACTGCTCTCTTCCTCGATGTGAAGGTCATGAGCAGGCCGGATCTCAGCGGGCCTGGACACCAGTGTGGAGGACGACCATCTGTTTGACCATTTTCATGTAGGTTTCTTAGGACTACGGTCCTTGGTCTCGTCAAACGGCCCGGGGTAGGTCGATGATCTCCCGATGTTTTACCCCGGGGCGGGACGCCGGCTCGAACTGTCTTCTTTCCCTTCTTCAAGCGATGATGCCGCTGAATATGATGGTAGCACCACGATGGCTGTTTTTCTTTCTATCCCCGGGTTCCCAGATATACTTCTCATCAGAAGCCCTTATCTCGCGCCAAATCAGGTTGGTCTTTTGTTTTAATTTTGGTGGGCTGGGAACACAACGGGGTAGTTATTATATTTTAAAATACTTTGGGATGGCCGGTAAAGGGCCATCTCTGGTCTGGAATGACCTTCATTGTTTTTAATGTCCTGGTGATGTCCTTAACGGGTCCTTGATGCTCTTCTCATGAATATGAAACTGTTCCCTTTTGTCTGGGTAAACATTTAGATGGCCTTTATCTACAGGCCGATCTTGACTGGATCTGCATCCAATCTATATGTATATGTGGGTGTCTGGTTTCGTTCTCTCAGAAATGGCTTCCAGAACTTACTGTGGGCTGAATCCACAAAGCTGTCTGAGGACTGCAGGAACCATTTTAAAGTGTCCCAACAAGTTGGTCACGGGGTCTGGCAGCCATTTTGAATGCCCCTTTTTCCTAGGCTTCTTTTAAAATAGTCTTTAAAATCATGGCCAGTTCTGCCATTCGACCCTTTATAATATAAAGTTCAATTTTGCGAATCCTACACTCCCCCCTGATGATACTGTAACTTGCTTGAAGTATCATAATTCTGGGTGAGCAAAATTTTCTGACTTTACATAATCAAACCATCCCCAGTATTTACCTATCTATGACCCCACGACACATGCATTTCCCATTTCAGGAAAACCTAGTGTACATTAAGCATCTATAGATGGCAATACTTCAGATGTGAAATTTGACATACTCACTTCCAGGCGTGGAGGGGGGGGTGCCTAATACCCTTGCATCACCTGGTGCATACACACTATCTTTTAATAATAACAACACATCTAATAAACTTCAAAAATAAAAAAATAAAGTACACACCGAAAATTAAATGCACATGAAGACATACCAAATACAGAGGAGGGAGGGAAAACTTTAACTTTATACAATAGCAGCAGAACTAAACGGGTGTCTCTTCTTCTACCCGCACATAATGCTCCCTCCATTCCCCTCTATTCTCGTACTTTTGCGAATGTTTGACCCCTTTACAGTGTACAAACAGTAAATAAACTACAATGATAACCTGGCACACTACAAGAACGTGGGAGGCTATCCTAATCCAAGAAGGGACTTCTATATTAGTGAACAGGTCCCACCACAGTGGGGTCACTATATCCAATATGTCTGTCCCTATCTCTAAAGTCTTCTGCTCCAGTGTATAGAAATGTTTCTGTGAAACAACAACGGCTTTTAATATCTTGGTGAGGTGTTCAGGGAGAGGGGGAATGATATATCCAAAATGTGCAATGAATCGCTGCAGATCGGTGAAATTCTCTTTAACAGTGATGTGAACAGTGGAAGGTTCAGGAATGGGGACAATTCGCTCTTGGGCCACTTGAACTTCTGCCCTGAGCTTGAAACAGAAGCTGCTGTCACTAACTGGACACCAACCATGCTGTCCATGTTGGTAGTGGGGCGCTGCAGTGGTGACACAGTATGTCCCACCTCCTATATATGCCACCTGCGGGGGCACATGGCCTTGTGCCATTGCCTCCATGGTGCAATTTATAGGCTCCGCGCCAGCAGTCCTGAACCCGCACTGTGGTTTTGAATGGGCATTCAAGTGCTGGGGACACAGGATGATGTGTGCTCCCCGGCTCCGGCACCCCGAGAGGTCGGTACCCGTCATTGCATGCTCCCATCAAATGACGTAAGGTGGGACCCCTGTGTAGCGAATGTGCGCACCCCCCTGAATGACTCCAATGTTCTCCACCCTGTATACCGGGGCGGGTTTAGCTGTCTTTCCCATCACCGGCATTCTTACCACTATACCCATAATGGTGTAGTTAGACCGTCCACAGTCCACTGGGACTGGGTAGGCCTCTGAAGCTAGTCTGAGCTGGCACGGACTCAATGCATTCTCAAAAGGGTGGAGGGCTGCGAGGTGCTTGTTGCTGATCCAGGAGGGGACTAAACCTTGTTTCAAATCCTCCAGGTTACTGCGGCCCTCGCCCAGTAACCACGCCCCGTACAGCACACAAGCTTCGTTCTGCGCAGCCTGATCTGATGCATTCCGATCCTCCCTGATGAGAGCATTTACCGTTTTGGCGTGTTTCTCCAGCTCAGCTATTATCTCTTTTAAGTGTAGTGTCATGGCCTGGTCCTCATGTAACTCAGAACCCACTACCTTATTCTTGTCAGTCAGTATCTTTCTTAACTGTGTTTTCAAACCATTGATTTGGGTTTGCAGCTCCACATCATCCAAAGTGTTGATGACAGAAGTCCCTGTGTTAAAGGCTGTAACGATATCATTTACTGCACCCCTTCTTTGGCTCCCTATTCTGTCCAAGACCTCATGTGGTGTGGTGTACAATTCGGCTCTGTTGACATCGGCAAAGTCGAATTCGTAAAACTGTTTAAACATGTTTGTTAACAGGACCTGGTATAATTGCTCCGTTTCCCTGGGGCAACACTCTGGCAACCGCACCTCGGTGAGGTTTAAAATCACTGAAGCCACCGCGTGGTGCACCCCTTGGTACAGTACCTGACCTGTGGGTACCAATACCAGTCCATTCCCGGGTCCCTTTGTTGTGGTGGGGCACCCTTCCTTGAGGGCTTTAGCTACCGGAATTGTGGGCAGGGGCTTGCGGGGTCGGGTGATGAGCTCAGTGGCGTTTACTGGGATCTGAGAGTATGGGACTCTGCACGCCCATGTGCTGACGTCCCACCTCATTCCTTGTCCAGCATCCTGCCACTGCCTTTGGAAAAAAATGGAGACGCCTGTGGGGCAAGCGTGTTCTGAACCCCACATGCAGATGTAGATCCCCTCATCTGGTTCCCACCATTTGTCCCAACAGACACTCAACCCCCCATGATTTCCCGTAATAGTCCGATGGGTATTGTTACCCAGTCTCTCCCACTCGACCGTAGAGTTCTTCATGTTTCTGCTCAACTTGCGCAGCCACCACCGTCGGTCCAAAGGAACATGTCCAAAACATACCAGGCAAATCTTCTTCCCGACAGTAACGCTGACTCTGGGTGCTATGACTCTCACTCGGGGGCACATCAAGGAAGTCTCTCGGTACGCAAACCCGGACTGGCTGGAGTATGCCGTAGAGTTTGACCCCAGCCATCCTGGCCATCTCCCTTCGTGGAAATAGGTGGCTGTCTCCTCCACGTCCCGGGTGCCCGTCCCATCAGTCGCGATGGGGGCTGTGTTCCCTGAGCACCCGTAGATCGTGGAGTCCTTGGTGCGGCCCCGATAGGCCCAGCTCCACCCGATCACCGCCAACGCGACGGGAATCCCTCTCATCTCTCTGGGTCCTGTAACAAAATTAAACGATATAGCCAGGCTCCCGAGAGATTCTGGCTTAGGTGAAGGCATGATCGGGTCTTTCGACCTCGATCCAAACGAATACGCACATACTGGACTGGGCAGATTCCAAACGACTTATGACTCTAAACACTTTAATGTATATACACCTTAAACTTAAAACTTAAACTTATGTACAGTGCCGCCCGTCCCCGGGCGGCTTGCCTAATCCCTGTTTGGGCCGCAGCTTGCCACTCCCTGTGGTGGGGCTGCAGTGACCTGTGGCTCGGGTTCCTCGCAGCCTTTTGCTGTCACCTGGGGACTGCGTTCTGCCAGGGGTTTCCCAAGTCTGCGTTTACTGAAGGTGGGGGAATCGAGCCAGGGCTTCCTTGGCTGGGGCGCCCGAGGCGACTTGCGGGGGGGTGCCTTTGGTGAGGCTCCCGTAGCGAGTGGACCTTTGGGTGGGACCTTGGCTCTCACAGCCCATGGCTCCTCCACGACTGCCGGCTTCGGCTCCCTTCCCTCAGGCTCCGCCCCTTTGGGATTTGGGTCTGTGGCAGACAACTCCTCCTCACCTGTCCCTACAGGTGAAGGATCTCCGCCCCCAATTTCTACCTCCCCCAAACTTGAGTCGAGGGCGGGATCTCCGTCCTCCGAATCCACCTCCTCCAGAATCGTATCAAGAGCATGGCCCAGCTGTTCGGGCTCCTCGGCTCCGATAGCGTTCGGATCAGGGGGAGGGCCTTGATCTTCGGGCTCCTCCTCGTCCGAGTCCCAGGCCATTGGAGAAACCTCCCAGGTGGGCGGGACAGTTTCTCCCTCCAAGCAGGCTACAGTTCCAGCTTGTGTGGTCTGTGACTCATCGCACGCCTCAGGCTGAGGATCTTTACCCTTAGACCTGGCTTCGGTTGCTGGTACTCTTGCACCTGGCTTAAACAGTTTGCACTGATTGATGTGAAACCATTTAGTGCACCGGGGTGTTTTTACTGTGCGAGTGGCGGGGACCAGTGAGCCTTGCACTGATTCCTGTCCACCCTGGTCTATGGCTCCCTCTCCAGCGCGGATGGTCAGACCCAAGAATTTTACTTCTCGCCGGCCAACCCGTGCTTTCGGTGGGTTCGCCTTGACTTCCCCTACTCCTTGTTCCCCCGTACCCGCTCCCCAGAGACAGTGATTTCTCAGATCCACGAGGATCCCGTGTTCTACCAAGAAATCGGACCCGGGGATCCCTTTCCCATTCTCCACTTCCCACTTCATCAGTATACACTTCCACTTGGTGCGGAGTGGTCCTAAATGAATGGAGAGGGGAATGGAAAACGCGCCAGCCTATTCCTTGCCTGTGAAGCCCGACAGAATATATGGAACCCCGGTGGATAGAGGCGAGGCGATAGGGTTATCTGCATGGATCACGGTGCACGATGCTCCCGTATCCAACAGGTAGGTCCCTTTTACCTCCTCCACTTCCATCTCCACGAGGGGTCGCCTCCATACATCATATCGCAGCGCACACAAGTAAACGGGCTGCGCCAGCTCCAGTCATTTGGGCACAGCGGTCGGGGTTTCGGGAATGACAAGACCAGTGGTGACGGCTATCTTCCCCTGCGAAATCATAAGAGACCGCATTGTCTCTAAAATTGATTCGATCGCAGCGGGGTTCACAGCTGCACCAACTCCTTGTGCTGGGGCAGGAGCTACGGCTTGGGTTTGGGCTGGTGCTGGGGCGGCGGTCTGGGCTTGGGCTTGGGCTGCAGGAAATTTTCCCTTATTATCCTTTCACGGATTTCTACAGTCCTTGCGCCAATGTCCATCCTTCCCACACCCGTAGCAATTGAGCTTGGCTTGGGCAGGGCGATTCCCCTCCTGACGCCACTCCTTCTTGCTTGGGGCTGCGGGTTTTGCCTCATGCACCTTTCCCTTCTGGGGTGGTGTTTCCTGACCTCTACAATTCTTATACGCGACGTTGAGCTGGCGGAGCACCGTCTCCTCCGTGACACCAGGACCTTGGGGGTCAAACCAAGATCTGGCTAGGGCCCATATCTGTGGCAAGCTGTTGGTAACCAAGCAACGAAGCCAATGAACCCACTGTTCGTCGTTCATTGCAACCTGTTCAGGCACACCCGAACAACTGCGTCGATACACTGGCCACAGCCTTTCTGCGAAAACCCGTGGGGGTTCTCCAGATAGCTGCACGGTCCCTTCCACATGGTCGAACGGACTACCGTCGTCCACTCCCATTACTTCTAAAACTTCCTCCCTGAGATCCACATACCCTTTCCGTCCCCTCTTACTCTCATCTGAGAGGCACTGAAGGATTGTGCAATCCAGGGAGAAGAGCAACATTTTCGCCTGTTCCTGATCATCACAATCATTGATGGCGGCTGTCTCCTCTATCTCCCTGAAATGAACTGAGGGATCTCCCTTTACTGTGAGCCTTGGGAGGTGGGTCACCATGGATCTTATTTGTTGGGCACTATAGGGCAGCACGAGCTGGTTCAGGTGGGGTCCGCCATCGCTGTTTGCGGCGTTGGGACCGAACCTCTGGTGCCGATCAGGACACATTGGTGCTGGCTCCGGCTTTACTGCCAGGGGTTGTTCCTCCTCCGGTACCATCTTGGCCACCCTTTCTTCCACCACCCCCTTTTCGGGCCAAGCCTCACTATAGCTTGGCGGTGCTGAGGGCTCGGTGGCTGGTGCCACAACTACTTCGGCTGGGATTGGTTGTTTTGATTCCTTTAAAAAGTCATGTGACTGGCTTTCGGGCTGACGAGGCACACCATGCCTTTTGCCTTAACCAGGGCCGTTCTTAGGTCCTCTATGGTCTTTTGGCAGGGGCCGTGGTCTGTGCTCTCAAACCCGTGCTCGAGGGCTAGCTTGTAAGCTGCCTTAACCTCCACTACTCTCTCCTCCTGCGCTCTTAGCTGTTGTGCGAGGCGAGCGTTTTTCTCCCGGATCCTCGTTTCATGGATCTTTGCCTCAGCAACCTGGCACTCCAGGTACTCTATCCTAGCGTGATGTTGACTAGCTACCACTTGGCGTTCCTGATTCAGCACGTGAAGCGCTGTGATGAGTTTTTCCCCACCCATGGCCTTTTCCTCTATCTCTGCTGCCTGGGTTGTGATCCTGGCTGCCTGTGCTGCAACGACTCGGTCCAAGATCTGGACTTGCTTCTTGTAACACATCAGCCACACTGCTCTTTGCTCTCTGTCCACCTGATGGCTGTGTCCACCGGACGCCCATCCAGTAAAAGATCGGAAATCCACTGCTTAGTGAGATTTACCTTGCCAAATACATAATCCGCTATCCTCTCATCCATACCATTTCGTCCATTCAAACTTCGATCTAGTACATTGCAATCCTGCTGCCAGAGTCCTGCCGCAGTCGCCATTTTCTGTAAGGGGTTTTAGATCGCAGAGGTTTCTCTCTCTAGAGGCCTCTCTCTATTGCACAGTAAAACCGTGAGTGGTTCGACCCACTCGCCCCTTAGATTCTGTACTCTGGACTTTGGGGCAGGAACTACAATGTAGAGAAAACTCTTATAGACCAAGTTTGATGAAACGAAATGGAATTTTACTGCATAATGCAAAACAAATCAAATGCAAGCAAATAAGAGGGTACATGGGAGGGGAAAACACAAACAAATCATAACGACACAATACTAACTAAGGCAAATACAGGCATATTATACTCTACAAAGATCATCATGAAATGGGGAAACACACGGAACATCGAGGGACAACAACTCATGTTAATTATACCCTTAAATTTCCACCCCCTTAAACCTATCTAGATCTGATTATGAAGGGCCAGAAACATGCTCACCAATTCAACTAGGAAGTATAAGGTTTTGAAACAGGTCTGCGTTTTGATCCCTTCAGGCATCCTGTCTCCTTGTGGTGGGCGCTGCGGGCTGCGCCACACTGCTCCCTTCCTCGATGTGAAGGTCACGAGCAGGCCGGATCTCAGCGGGCCTGGACACCAGTGTGGAGGACGACCATCTGTTTGACCATTTTCATGTAGGTTTCTTAGGACTACGGTCCTTGGTCTCGTCAAACGGCCCGGGGTAGGTCGATGATCTCCCGATGTTTTACCCCGGGGCGGGACGCCGGCTCGAACCATCTTCTTTCCCTTCTTCAAGCGATGATGCCGCTGAATATGATGGTAGCACCACGATGGCTGTTTTTCTTTCTATCCCCGGGTTCCCAGATATACTTCTCATCAGAAGCCCTTATCTCGCGCCAAATCAGGTTGGTCTTTTGTTTTAATTTTGGTGGGCTGGGAACACAACGGGGTAGTTATTATATTTTAAAATACTTTGGGATGGCCGGTAAAGGGCCATCTCTGGTCTGGAATGACCTTCATTGTTTTTAATGTCCTGGTGATGTCCTTAACGGGTCCTTGATGCTCTTCTCATGAATATGAAACTGTTCCCTTTTGTCTGGGTCAACATTTAGATGGCCTTTATCTACAGGCTGACCTTGACTGGATCTGCATCCAATCTATATGTATATGTGGGTGTCTGGTTTCGTTCTCTCAGAAACGGCTTCCAGAACTTACTGTGGGCTGAATCCACAAAGCTGTCTGAGGACTGCAGGAACCATTTTAAAGTGTCCCAACAAGTTGGTCACGGGGTCTGGCGGCCATTTTGAATGCCCCTTTTTCCTAGGCTTCTTTTAAAATAGTCTTTAAAATCATGGCCTCTTCTGCCATTCGACCCTTTATAATAAAAAGTTCAATTGTGCGAATCCTACAAATGCGACATCTTGACAGAGGGACCCAGGAAGGAGGGTCCCACCCTGTTTGTTGACTTACCGGACCCTTGTCATATTGTCTGTCTGCAGACACACTGAGTTACCCTGCATCGAGTCTGAAAGTGGAGATGTCCTATTATACCATTCACACCCGAGCCTGTTGAAATGCCAAGTGAAATCACTGGCCGAGAAGACCATTCATCCTGTGGATACATTACTGGCAGAGTGATGGTCATCCAGAAGGCTCAACTGGAGAAATATCCCCAACAGTTGAGCCTTCTGGATGACGATCACTCGCTCTCAGTGTGGATGGTAGAAGACCTGCCAGTATGCCCACTAGTAGATGGTTCCTCTGATGGTCAAACCAAACATCCAGAGTGATCCACTTCCACAGGGAAGTACTGGAAATAGCCCACCCACACAACTCTGAGGTGGGCTATCCAGGCATGATCACTGCTGGGGGAGGTGGAGCTGGACAGGGTCTCGAATGTTATTTGTTGTGAACTACCTGCATTCCAGGTCCTAATCTGGAATGACGGGCTAGCAAGATACAAAGGACATCGTGCTTCGGATAAAGCCTTGAATAGGCTGGTGGAGGTGAATGGATTGTGGTGGTGAGTGGACTGGTGTTGGTGAGTGGAAGGGGTCTATAGATGGGGTGGGCTAAGCTACAAAGCGAGCAGTGCCCCCCCACCCTTGTGTGTCAATTCGGGAATGCCTGAAGGTTCTGCTACAGCAGATCCTCCACTTGCTCGCCAAAGAAGCCCTCGGCACCAATGGGCATCTGCAGAACCTGAAGGATCCCCAAGGTGTGAGGACAAACTAAGTGACGATGCAAGATCCACTGGATGATAGATCCTGCTCCTACATTGAGAGCACCCACACAGTCTCCTGCTGCAGCAGATGCTCTCTGAAGGTGGTCCTCTCTGGCAGGGATTGCTCCCTCAACTCACCTGCTGGTCAGTGAAGTCAGCCCCAGTGGATTTGATGGCAGGGAATTCGGGATATGCGCCAAACCCTGCAGGAAGGTCCACCAGACCCACATTTCCCACCATTTGGATTCTGGTGGGTGGAACAGGACTAGTTTCCTGGGCAGTTCCCTTCCTTCTGAGGCTTTCACGACTGAAGTTTGCCAGCTGTACCAGCGAACCTTAAGTTGTGAGGCAGAGTGGCGGGGCTGTCTACCTTGGCCATAACTGGGGCGCGCCTATCAAGTCCGCCCAAACCGCCTTGGAAATTGGGAGGGGGAATCCAACAAAGGTCAATGCCTGAGGCCTTTGCAAGACCCCAGGTAAAGACTCAACCCCCACAAGTGATGGGACTTCCGGAACTCACAGTTACAGACTCGAAGTCACCCTTGTTTTGAATACATGGAAAAACCTCAATGCACGGAAGCCGTGGTCGACTCAGGCTTCCAGTTTAGTTTCTGGAGCGCATGCACCCTCACTGGGAGTGCCTCTCGAGTGTCGTAGGGTGCACCTGAAGGTGGGTCCACAGTGGTGGGTGGGAGCCACAGATCTATAAATAGAGATCTGCAGCTGCACTCACCAAAGTGGACATCACCCGCAGCATAGGTGACCCTGTATAGGGTCGAGTCCACCGAGGGCGGTGCCCCCAAATGTGCTGGCGCCAACTGGAGACCAATGTCCCGGGGCTGCGTTGGTGTCACCAGAGGGGACGGATGCCTCTGGTGAAGGACACACCAACAGTAGCTGGTGGCGCTTGGGGGAACCAGCCTGATTCTGGCACCAGTAGGCACGGACACCTCCGAACCAGCTGGTGCAAGAGGAGGACTCTTCCTCTATCCTGGGAGGCCTCAGTACAAGTGGTACTGGGGTTTCACCCGATGTTGTTGACTGGGATGGATTGGCTTTAACCAGCTCGTCCCATTCCACACCATCGAGGCAACAACCGGAGCGTCCACCCTTGAGACTTTCCTGTTCAGTCCCAACTTGGACCACCGGTCGACATCGGTCGGAGATGACTGTATGGACTGGGCCCTATCCAGTGCCAGTGCAGTTAACCCCGAGCAATGCCGAACTGAGCCTGGAGTTGGAGCAGGGTTGGTGCTTGATGCTGATGCGGGGACCTGATGGCTGGATGTGAAGGTCCAGCCCAGGGGAGAACTAGGGAGTAGGGAGAGGGGTGTGGGAATTTTTTTTAAATGGGAAAGAAACGTGCCAGAAGGGAAAGAGTTGGTTTAACACCATCTCCAATCATTGGCTGCGCGTTTAAATGGATCTGTTATTGACCGTCTAATAAAGAAATTAAAAGATGTAAAGTTGATACTAAGGAAATGGATGGAACACGGAGGGATGGGCGTGAGGGGTATTTCAGTGTTGCTGTTTCCTGCTTTGTGGTATCTCTGCTGGCATTGATGTGATTTGGTCACGATGTGTGATCCAGTTGTCTTTGTGGTTTTGATACTCACAACTTTAGTCTGTTGGTAGTTTGATGAAACCATCCATTTCCTCTCACTCATCCTGACACCAACCGTGTACCTGTGGCAGAAGAAGAAATGACAAAAATCACTGGATTGCAACAAGGACAATGATGGGCATTTTATCGCTCCCCTCGTATAGTAAACCATATAACCTGTAAAAGGATTTATCAAATTCCCTTTAAAAAGTCAACACCTGGGCCAGCGTTGAGCTGTGTGGGCAGTTACCAAGCTCGGTCAAGGCAGCTCCAGTAGCATTACTGCCCAGGAGTACATTCTTCGAGTCGTAACCCTGAGCTCCTAGTACTGATGAACACTTTGAGAAACTGATTATTCAGTTGTTCACTCTCCCTGTCAGCCTCTCCTCTTATTTAGACCCATTCATTCAACACCAATCAACGGTTTCTTGACTTTTTAAATGGTCGGGCTGAGCTGTCCCACAGACTATCCCCATGTCCAGGACAAGTTGATCAGAACAACCAGCATGTACTGACCTGGTTTCAGTTTCCAGGATTTGAGCCTTTATATCTGCACGGATTTTGCTGTAACTCACTCTGACTTTCACGGGGAATGATACAAGCAGGAACTACAGCTCCAAACACAGTTAGTCACAGTCAGTAAATAGTTGTCTACATTTACAAAGCAGGGAGTGAGCATTAAACCCCAGGACTGGGAGGAGCCGGTCAGTGAGGAGCTGAGAGTGGGGCTCAGTAACCATCAGTAACCAGGCTCCGGGACCCAGACTGCCTATGAGCAACGCTATGCAAGAACTATCAATAACAAACTGAACTATTCCACCCAACTGTGCATCAATATTACTGTATCTGATAAACTGTTCATATTGCTCATTATGACTTTCACTAATAATACAAGATAAACAGGTTAAGACATAGAAACATAGAAGATAGGAGCAGGAGTAGGCCTTTCGGCCCCTCGAGCCTGCTCCGCCATTTAATGAGATCATGGCTGATCATCCAAATTCAGTACCCTGTCCCTGCCTTCTCCCCATATCCCTTGATCCCTTTAGCCTTAAGAAATATATCTAACTCCTTCTTGAAAATATTTAATGAATTGGCCTCAACTGCCTTTTGCGGTAGAGAATTCCACAGGTTCACCACTCTCTGGGTGAAGAAATTCCTCCTCATCACTGTCCTAAATGGCTTACCCCTTATCTTTAGACTGTGACCCCTGGTTCTGGACTCCCCCGCCATCGGGAACATTCTTCCTGCATCTAGTCTGTCTCGTCCTGTTAGAATTTTATAAGTTTCAATGAGATCCCCTAAACTTTCTTCTAAACTCCAGCGAGTATAAGCCCAATCGACCCAATCTCTCCTCATACGTCATTCCTGCCATCCCAGGTATCAGTCTGGTAAATCTTTGCTTCACTCCCTCCATGGCCAGAACATCCTTCCTCAGATAAGGCGACCAAATCTGCACACAATACTCCAGGTGTGGTCTCACCAAGGCCCTGTACAACTGCAGCAAGACATCCTTGTTCCTGTACTCAAACCCTCTCGCTACGAAGGCCAACATACCATTTGCCTTCTTAACCGCCTGCTGCACCTGCATGCTTACCTTCAGCGACTGGTGCACAAGGACACCCGGGGCTCGTTGCACTTCCCCTTCTCCCAATCTATTGCCATTCAGATAATAATCTGCCTTCCTGTTTTTGCCACCAAAGTGGATAACCTCGCATTTATCCACATTATACTGCATCTGCCATGCATCTGCCCAATCACCCAACCTGTCCAAATTATACTGGAGTTTCTCGGCATCCTCCTCGCAGCACACACGCCCACCCAGCTTTGTTTCGTCTACTAACTTGGAGATATTACATCTAGTTCCCTCATCGAGATCATTAATATATATTGTGAATAGCTGGGGTCCAAGGACCGATCCCTGCGGTACCCCACTAATCACTGCCTGCCACTCGGAAAAAGATCCATTTATTCCAACTCTTTGCTTCCTGTCTGCCAACCAGTTTTGTATCCAAGTCAGTACCTTGCCCCCAATCCCATGTCCCTTAACTTTACACACTAATCTCTTATGCGGGACCTTATCGAAAGCCTTCTGAAAGTCCAAATACACCATATCCACTGGATCTCCCTTATCTATTCTACCAGTTACATCCTCAAAAAATTCCAGTAGATTAGTCAAGCACTTGGAAAACAGTGACAGGATCGGACAAAGTCAACATGGATTTACCCTGGCGACTAACCTTCTCCATGGCCGTAGCCCTCCTCTCCTCTACCGTAGCCATCCTCTCCTCTATGGTAGCCAGCCTTACCATGGAGGCAGCAATCATTTCCACGTAGGTAGCCATCCTTTCCGTGTTGATGCGTTCATGCGTCACTGACTCCACAAAGGCTCTGCTCATGGTCGCTATGGACTCTTCCATTCGCTCCACAGTAGCAGCGACCCTGGAGACAAAACCTGCCAGAGACTCCTGCATCTGTGCATGGAGTTCCATCACCTCTGATCTTATGGATGGACCAGAGGCAGAGGGTCGACATGCAGCTGAGCCGAGCTGGCAGAGTCCTGCACCCTCTGACGAGGACTCTCCACTGCTGCCCCTGTCTTCACAACCTGCTGATGCTCACTTGTGAGCTGTGATACAGCAGGTGACAACACTACTCTATGTCCCGAAGGTCCCCCCGAGGTGTGAGTGTCTGCGCTGGTGCTGGGTGCGCCTATTTCTGCTGACGCTGCACCCTCAGAAGTTGCAGATTCCTCTGAGGAGTCTGGAATCTCAGGCTCTTCCTCCTGCACAGTGGGGACGGGGGCTCTCGATGGTCCTGTGGGGGAGTAATGGAAGAGTTAGAGATGTGATGCCAAGGTTACATGCACATTGCATTTTGCAGATGATCATAAGTCTAAATGATGTAGCTTCAGAATCATTATCAGCGACTCATGCAATGTCAATGAGAGAGATGGAAAACTATTCTGTCACCAGCTTCCGGGGATGTGCCTGTCTGTCCTTCCCCAACTTCCACCTCTGTATCATCCCCGACAATCTCCAGGACGGCTTCCTCCCAGGGGGTGAGCTGGGCTAATGAGGGTGGCCCTCCTCCTGTCCTGGCTCACTCTCCCCTGTTGTGAGCTCTCTTTTCCTGCAATGAGGGAGACAAGTGGAGGTTGAGTGAGAATGAGGGAGTGAGTGTAGAGATTGCATAGCATTGATACTTAGAAGGAGACAAAGATGGAGTGAAGTTGCAAGACCAAGGGCCCTCCCTGTGTGTTGTCAGTTGTGTTCAAAGCATCAGAGTGAGAGGGAGTGTGAGGGCTGCATGGTTGAATAGTTATGTGAATGTGATGATAGAGAGAAAGAGGGAATGGCTAAGGGTGCATTGATGTGAGTGTCAAGTGGGATGTGGAGGAAGAGATTGCTAAAGCTGAGTGCTGGTGAGGAAAGGCAATGGGGATCAGATTGAGGGTGATGGAAACATCATACTTACTTTTCCAGTGCGATGAAGGTCATGAAATCTTCACCTGCACTGCATCCAGGTGCGCCGTGTGAGCCCCAAGGAGTTGACTTCCCCTGCCACCTGTAGCCACCCTGCCTTCGTCTGACTGGGAGGGCTCTTCCTCCCTGAAGAAGGGAACAGGACCTCCCTGTGGGCCCTAGCCCCATCCAACAATACCTGCAGTGATGCCTCATCAAATTTAGGAGATGATCTTGGCCTCCCGCTGGCCATTGTTCCTGCAGGTTCCTGTGCCATCAAATGTCAAAAGGTTGGCAGCCTGCAGAAGAAGCAAGGCTTGTTGCAGACCTTAAATGCAGCAGCAATGATGACGTCATATTATGTGACTTTCTGACCGGAAATACTCATTTGCCAAGGGTTCGCACATGTTGGAAATCAATTGGCCAATTGAGTTAAAATTGCATCAGTCTCACACACCCATTTAGATTCGTGTGGGAAACACCAAATTCGGGGAACCCGACAATTCCCCGCACCTGAGTTAAAATCGACCCCATCTAGATTATTCAGGCTCGAAAAAATCAATACATTATGCAGATAAAAATTGGAAAAGAAAACTTACACAAGTATAAGGGAAAATGTGATCAGACAATTTACTTACCTCTCCAGCTCTCCAAAACTTCAAAGTAACTGCCTCCTGACAAAAATATGTACTAGCTGCTGGACAAACTGGTTATAATCAGGGTGATAAAAAAGCACATTTAATACTTTAACAAAGAAAAAACATTCAATTTACTTGGTGGGTTTTTCACAAGATGTTTAGGCGTCCACTCCTCATCCGAGTCACTGGAACCATACACACGGGGTTGGCGCCCACTGCTAGGTCTTGACATGAACGCTGGTTTTGGTACATTCAATCCTGTGAAAATTAAAATATTCCACTCATCTACAGCTGTATTTAATTTGACTTAACTTACTGACGTAAGTGTTATGTTTATTAATAAATAGACATTCTTATTATGAACACAGCTCGCTTTTGCTAGCTACTTTTATTGAGCACATGTGGACTTGTACAGCATCTTGTAGAGGCTTCCATCTTGACTGCTGCCTTGTGGGTAGCCTAGCCTCATGGGTAATGTAGTCTTAATATAATGTATAGCTGGGTAGTGTAGTCTTATACATACAGCTATATACAGCTCTACTGCTCCACCTAGTGTCCACCACAGAATGACATGTTATTGATCACTACACAGTCAGGATCAGGAAGCCTCCTCAAAGACTGAACTTATAAATGATTATTTCAGTTGATGTATATAGTACAGAGAAAATTGTAATTGTAATTAGTTATTATTTAGTTGTTAAATGAATGTTATGTACTGTTTATCTAAAAGGGGAGGAATTGTTGTGTATGTTCCTTTAAGATTCTATACTGCAGTACCGGCAGTGACCATCCCTGTATATAAAGCCATAGCAGGCTTCTGTACTTCAGTCTTGAATTACTCTCTGTTCAGTAAATACCTGTTTTATTGTTCTCCTGCAGTCTGCATACACCTAAGCTATCTATTTTCTGTCCACTATAGTCCTTCAGTAGTACTGACTTTTTCTGTATTTTGGGCTTTTCTTTCATATTGTTAATGTCACTCATACTGATTAAGTTTGCTTTTGCCCCAGTGTCTAGTTTCAATGTAACTAATGCTCCATTTATCTGCAGTGGGATCATCCATTTGTCCTATTTTACTGCATTAACTTTATGTTCAGCATTGTCTATTTCTGAGGGCTGCACATTTTCTGTATCTTTTTTGATATCTTCACATGACACCATTCCTACAAAAAATGTCTCACTTAAATCAGTGTCCTCAATCACATTAACTCGTTGCCCTTTCATCATTTTTACTTTTGAAAAGCATTGTTTGGCAAAGTGATTCTTTCCATTACACTTTGTGCACATTTTGCCAAACGCTGGGCATTGTCTTAACTGGTGTTTGTAACCACAGCGTTTACAATTAAAAATTTCATCCTCCGATTGCTTTTCATTTCTGTTCTGCCCACGTTTCTTCCCCTTGTAGGACACAGCACCGACAGCAGCATTATCACTCATTACATTCGCATCATTATTGATTTCACTGAAAGTCTTCGCGTGATTTCGAGCTAGCTCGCTGGCTTGGCATATTTTCACCGCATTTTCCAAATTTAGTTCGGTTTCTCTCAACAGACGTTCCCTGACTTTTTTATCATGAATACCAAACACAATCTGGTCACGAATCATGGATGCTTTGAGCTCAGAGAAATTACATGCCTGTGCTTTCAGTTTCAGATCAGTTATAAAGCTATCAAAAGTCTCATTTTGTTGCTGTGTCCGAGAACGGAAGATGTATCTTTCATACGTCTCATAATTGTAGTGTATGTGCCTTTAAGAGCCCCAGGTGTACTGTAATGCCAGTAATGGCCACTCAGGCTATATAAGCCTGTATATTGTGTTGTATCCATTAGTTCCCCTCCAGACTTTGTTTAGTAAACACCTATGAAACCAACTCCTGTCTTCAGTGTCTCTATCAACACACAGACACAACAGTGGCGACGAATTGGAAACGAACTTACCTGCATTTCGGCAGCACCTCAAGGACATCGATTCCTCTGGCGTCCAAAGTTGAAGAAAATTCAAGAAAAAGAAAGGGCTGTGGTTTCACCAGCTAGCCGAGCTGCAATAATCCTTCCTGGGCATCGGGCTGGGGCTCCAGCGGCTGGCTCTACAGCTGAGCCAAGCAGCGAAAGTGGAGGCAAGCAGTAACAGATGGGGAGGGAGCACTCGGGAGACGGCCGGCGCTGCAAGCAGGTCGGCGTTCAGACCTAGAGAGAGAGTCCGGCGGGAACGAGTCTCCAACTGTAAATAAATAAATAAAAAGAACGGGAACCGCGAGAAACAGCGTTGTCATCGGCAGCAGCGGCGGGGAAGTGCGGGAAGTGCCATATCTTTTCTGCAGAAAAGAAAGAAAAGCGCGGGAAGCACCATTTTATTTCTAGGATGCCTAAGTCTGGCAATATTGATGCTTTTGATAACGAGATAGAGGATTGGACCACATATGTGGAAAGAGTGGAGGTATATTGCACCGCAAATGGAGTAGAAGATGAAAAAAAAGCTTCAGTACTGCTAAATCTAATGGGCGCAAAGACATACAGGCTGTTACGAAATTTAATCACTCCAGCCAAACCAAAGGACAAGAATTTTAAAGAAATTGTTGATACCCTACAGGAGCACTTAAACCCAACACCGCTGCTGATAGCGGAACGATTCAAATTCTTCAAGAGAAATCAACACAAGAATGAAAGTAACGCTGATTACCTCACCGAATTAAGAAAGCCATCAAAACACTGCCAATTCGGGGCAGGACTAGCAGATTATCTTCGAGACAAATTTGTCTGCGGTCTCTTAAATGAAGGAACACAAGATTTAACACTGGACAAGGCTTTCAGTATGGCTATATCATACGAAGCAGCCGCAAGAGGAGCTGCAGAGATACAACAAAAGACACAGGACTTCGGCACCCATGAAATGACACAGGGTTTCGAGAGATGTTATCGCTGCGGCAGATCCACCCATGACCAGAGGGACTGCTGGTTCAAGGACAAAGCATGCAGGCAATGCGGAAAGATTGGACACATTGCACGGGTATGCCGATCTGGACAAAAAAAATCCACAGACAGGAAAAAAAAATCAATAAGGAAAAGTACAGAAAGGTACAAGTGATGACGGACAGTAGCTTCGAAGACCAGAAGAGCGATAGCGACTCCGAAAACAAGAGACTAAGCTGTCTCAAATTACATAATGTAATTGCCAAAGATGATTCCCAGACCATTTGGGTTACCCTCACGATAGCAGGGTCCCCAGTTAAAATGGAGCTAGATACAGGATCAGCTCTGACCGTCATAAATCGACGGGATTACGAGCGGCTATTTCCGCATATACCTTTAAAAGACACATCCATTATCTTGAAAACATATACGGGGCAGAAAGTATACCCCAAAGGAAAAATAAGGGTGCCTGTTGTATACAACGGCAAGGAAATACAAAAGTTGTATTTATACATTCTACAGGATGGTGGTCCACCGCTGTTGGGACGTGAATGGATCAGGAAAATACGTTTAGACTGGCACTCCATTCAGGCACTGACGGTGACCAGTAAGAAAAAAAACGATGATGACGTCATACCTGAACGATTAAAAGACATCTTGGCCAACGCCAAAGAAGTGTTTCAAGAGAAACTAGGAACCTTGAAAGGCATTACCGCCTCAATAAAAGTGGAAGATGCAGCAATTCCCAAGTTTTTTAAGGCAAGACCGGTGCCATACGCAATTCGTCCAGCAGTCGAGGCAGAGCTGGAGAATTTGGAAAAGGCAGGCGTATTATCCAAAATATATTGGAGCGAATGGGCAACACCCATCGTTCCAGTCATGAAGAAAGCATTGAATAATGATAAATCTGAAGAACAGAGAAAAATTCGCATCTGTGGAGACTTCAAGGTGACTGTAAACCTGGTCCTTCACACGGTACAGTATCCTCTTCCGAGGATAGAAGATATTTTCGCCTCACTATCCGGAGGGAAACGTTTCACCAAAATTGACTTGGCACAGGCATATCTACAGATGGAGGTTGAAGAGACCTCTAAAAAATATCTCACGATAAATATACACAAAGGTCTGTACCAGTACAATCGACTGGTTTTCGGAGTAGCATCCGCTCCAGCTATCTGGCAAAGAGCTATGGAGCAAGTCCTCCAAGGGATTCCGGGGACTCAATGCTGCCTAGACGGCATCCTTGTAACAGGAGAAAATGACAACGAGCACCTTGCCAATTTGGAGCAGGTGCTCACTAGGCTGAGAGAACGGGGCCTACGAGCAAATCGCCCCAAGTGCGAATTTTTCCAAAATCAAATATCATATTGTGGCCACATAATTAATAAGGAAGGGTTGCATAAGTCACCTGAAAAAATTGAAGCGGTCATAAAAGCCCCAGCACCTGAAAATGTTTCACAATTAAGGTCGTTCCTGGGATTAATAAATTATTAACATAAATTTTTACCGAACTTATCAACTCTTCTACACCCTCTTAATGAACTGCTACAAACAGGAGTAATTTGGAAATGGAGCGAAGACTGTAAACGTACCTTCCATAAATGCAAAGACTTAATCACATCCAAAGAAGTTTTGGCTCATTACAACCCATCACTGCCAATCAGACTGGCGTGCGATGCATCCCCTTACGGCGTAGGAGCAGTATTATCGCATAAATTCCCTGATGGCTCGGAACGGCCGATAGCTTTTGCGTCACGCTCATTGAACTCAGCTGAGCGTAACTATGCCCAAATCGACAGGGAAGCACTCAGCCTGGTATGGGGAGTGAAGAAATTCAACCATTACCTACACGGACAAAAATTTACCTTGTTGGCTGACCATCAACCCCTCATCTCCATATTCAACCCTAAAAAGGGTGTTCCCATTATGACAGCGCAAAGGCTACAGAGGTGGTCCCTTTTTCTAGGGGCACACCAATACAACATAGAATACAAAGGATCAAAACAGCATGGGAATGCTGACGGGTTATCGCGCCTACCGTTGCCAACGGTAGACGAAGCACCTACCGTAGACCCAGTGGAGATTTTCCACTCTACCATAGTCCCAGTAACAAATTCTGCCATTGAAAGGGAAACTAGAAATGACCCAACTCTCTCACGAGTCTATGATTTAACAGTGAAGGGATGGCCAGCACATGGCGAACCACTGTTGCCAGCATTCTCACAAAGAAGAGAACAGCTGTCAGTGTGCCGAGGAACCTTGATGTGTGGATCCAGAGTGGTGATTCCACCCAAACTCCAGGATAAACTTCTAAAGGAGCTTCACGAGGGGCATCTGGGTGGAGTGAAAATGAAGAACCTAGCCAGGGCGTTTGTATGGTGGCCAGGTATCAATGGAGACATCGAAGAAATGACCAAAAGCTGCCTAGGATGCCAGAAGGTCCAAAACGCTCCACCCCAAGCCCCTCTACATCCATGGGAGTGGCCCTCATCTCCCTGGCAAAGGGTACACATCAACTTTGCTGGTCCATTTATGGACTCAATGTTCTTAATCGCGGTTGATGCACACTCCAAGTGGCCGAAGGTAATAAAGATGTCCTCCACCACCACGGAAAAAACCATCACAGTATTAAGGACCATATTTGCCAGGAATGGGCTGCCGGAACAGATCTGTTCTGATAATGGGCTGCAATTTGAGTCCGAAGAATTCAGGAAGTTCTTAAAAAACAATGGGGTTAAGCACTACACGTCCGCCCCATACCATCCCGCCACCAATGGATTGGCTGAAAGGTTTGTCCAGACTTTCAAGAAAGCCATAAAGGCCATGGGTAATGAAGACATAAAACTTCAGCACAAGGTGGATAACTTCTTGTTCGCATACAGGAATGCAACACGTATGGTCACAAACCAAACTCCCGCCATGATGTTCTTCAATAGAAGCCTAAGATGCCGGCTGGATTTGATCAAGCCCAACATCAGAAGGGACGTGGAGAACCGGCAATTTAAAGGCATGAATGAAAGGCCAACTAGAACCTTCCAGATAGGTCAACAAGTTTTGGCCCGGGACTACCGTACCGAGAAATGGCAGCCTGGAACTATCTGCACACGACTAGGACTGCTGATGTATACCGTGGACATCGGAGAAAGCATAATAAGGCGCCATGCTGACCAAATCATAGAGTCATCCGAAAAGGGACAACCTACACCACAACTCTATACGCCTAACGATGAAGTAGAGATACCCATATCTACCTCCGATCCGGTGATACTGGAACCCGATGAACCCGACACTGGCATTCAAGCCGAATCAGCCTTGCCAAAAGAACCTACTACACCACCAGAAACTACTACACCACCGAGGCGTTATCCGGACCGAGTCAGGAAGCCTCCAGAGAGACTGACTTATAATTAATTAACTGCAGCAATGTGTAGATTATTTTTCTTGTAACATGTAATTAATAATTACTTCAAATATTATGTACTGGTTGGCTAAAAAGGGAGGAATTGTAGTGTATTTGCCTTTAAGAGCCCCAGGTGTACTGTAATGCCGGTAATGGCCACTCGGGCTATATAAGCCTGTATATTGTGTTGTATCCGTTAGTTCCCCTCCAGACTTTGTTTAGTAAACACCTATGAAACCAACTCCTGTCTTCATTGTCTCTATCAACACACAGACACAACAATTCTTTTTGGGAGAACAATGTGCATCAATATTTTTTAGCACATCTTCTAATTTTCCTCTGTTCTCCTCTGGATTAAATACAAATGTATTAAATACCTCTATCGCCTGTGGGCCTGCAACCGTAAGCAGCAACGCTATCTTCCTTGCGTCTGGCTTCGTACCGAATCCGATGGCTGCAATGTAGAGTTCGAATTGTTGTTTAAAAGTCTGCCAATTGTAGTCGATTTTTTCTGTGAGATTCAAACGCTCTGGTGTCTTCAAACTCTCCATGTTGCTTTTCACAATTTTCAGCAGATCTTCACCACCCTGGTACCATGTTATGTTCATTAATAAATAGACATTCTTATTATGAACACAGCTAGCTTTTGCTAGCTACTTTTATTGAGCACATGTGGACTTGTACAGCATCTTGTAGAGGCTTCCATCTTGACTGCTGCCTTGTGGGTAGCCTAGCCTCATGGGTAATGTAGTCTTAATATAATGTATAGCTGGGTAGTGTAGTCTTATACATACAGCTATATACAGCTCTACTGCTCCACCTAGTGTCCACCACAGAATGACATGTTATTGATCACTACAGTAAGGCATCTGTTGAATCGAACCATTTTAGAATAATATCAGGTAAAAGCAGCACAGAGGCTTTCCTTTCATCAATGGCATCTGGATTTAAATCCAGCACAGACTGATCAGACCAAAAGGTGCTTTTATGTTATGCTGGGGAGCTGGGAGCACAGCACTCAGACCCATGCCCTCTAAGAGTCTTGTTCTCCCAGTGTTTGTTTATGCCACTGCTCCCTATTGGACCCATTGGAGAGTCCAATGGAAGGAGATTAACATTTGTGACAGCTGACGGTCACTCTCAGTTCCGAGGGAAAGGAAGGTCCTTGATGGCATCTGAGATGTAGAGCTTTCCTCCCTTAGTCCAATATTTACTGTTTTTATTCTTCATTTAGTTTTAACGACAATCATTTAGTAGTTTTGCACAAAGAGTGGGGGGAACCCCATATTGTCACAATAGGAGGTGTTCTGATAGTCAGGTGAGATCAGGATCAGCTGTGCTGTCCCGCACATCACACAACTACCAACACTCAGACAGGACTTTTTCAAGGCAATTAAATTAATATTCTAGCAAAATACTGCAGATGCTGGAAATCCGAAATAACAACAGAAAACGCTGGAAAAACTCAGCAGGCCAGGGAGCATCCATGGAGAGAGAAACAGAGTTAACGTTTCAGGTCGAAGACCCTTCGTCAGAACTGGAAAAAAGCAGGAAATGGAATAGATTTTAAAGCAAGTTAGGGGCTGGGAAAAGGGGGAGGGGATGAAAGAACAAAAGGGAAGGTCAGTGATAGGATAGAAAGCCGGAGAGACTGAGAGACATTGAGAGACATTGAGAGATATTCAAGGCAAGAGGAGGTGGTAATGGGACAGGTTAAGTAACAAAGGATGGCTCTAGTTGGAGTGTGAATTGCACTGGCAGAATGAAGGACAGCTGCTATGTGGGAGGGAAAAAAAATATATATATATGTGATAGGGGCCGAGGTTATGATCTGAAATTGTTGAACTCTATGTTGAGTCCAGAGGGCTGTAGAGTGCCTAATCGAAAGATGAGGTGCTGTTCCTCGAGTTTACGCTGAGCTTCTGTGGAACAATGCAAGAGGCTGAGGACGGTGAGGTCTGAGTGGGAATGGGGCGGTGAATTAAAGTTCCAGGTCACCGGGAGCTCGGGGTCCCCCTTACGGACTGAACGGAGGTGTTCCGCAAAGCGGTCACCCAATCTGCGTTTGGTCTCCCCAATGTAGAGGAGACCACATTGAGAGCAGTGAATACAGTAGACTAAATTGCAGGAAGTACAAGTAAATCGCTGTTTCACCTGGAAGGGGTGTTTGGGGCCCTGGACAATGGGAAGGGGGGAGGTATAAGGGCATGTGTTGCATCTCCTGCGCTTGCATGGGAAGGTGCCAGGCAAAGGGGAAGGGGTGCTGGGGGTGGTAGAGGATTGAATTAGGGTGTTGCGGAGGGAGCGGTCTCTACGGAATGCTGAAAGGGGAGGTAAAGGGAAGATGCGTTTGGTGGTGGGATCACGCTGGAGGTGGTGGAAATGGCGAAGGATGATCCGTTGAATGTGGAGGCTGGTGGGGTGAAAGGTGAGGACAAGGGGAACCCTATCGTGGTTCCGGGAGGGAGGGGCAGGGGTGAGGGCAGAAGTGCTGGAGATAGAACGGACACGGTCGAGGGCCATGTCAAACACGGTAGAGGGGAATCGTCGGTTGAGGAAAAAGGAAGACATGTCGGAAGCACTGGTATGGAAGGTGGCATCATCAGAGCAGATGCGCGGAGACGGAGAAACTGGGAGAATGAAATAGAGTCATTACAGGAGGCGGGGTGGGAGGAAGTGTAGTCCAGGTAGCTGTGGGAGTCAGTGGGCTTGTAGTGAATGTTTGTCAATAACCTATCCCCAGAGATGGAGGCGGAGAAGTCGAGGAAGGGAAGGGAAGAGTCGGAGATAGACCATGTGAAGGTGAGGGAAGGGTGGAAATTGGAAGCAAATGTGAATGAAATTTTCTAGTTCAGGGCGAGAGCAGGAGACGGCACCGATACAGTCATAAATTAATATTCAGTGAATCATAGGATGGAGGTGCTGCATTTCCTGATATGCGTTACTAATCTGTGCCAGCAGCGGTGAGATGGAAAATTCCAGCCAAAATATCTAACCACATATGAGGAGAACATCCACTTGGGTGTAATATTGGAAGAACTGTATGCCAGTACGAATCAGAATGTTCAGGACAGGAAGGGAGAAATGTTGAAAGGAAGAAAATAATTGATTTTGTACAAACCTATTGCAAGCATGGTTTCATAGTTCTGCTGCACTTTCTTATAACGGATGTCTACCCATTCACTTAGCTCTGCCCAATCATCTTTGGAAAGATACACGGCAATGTCTTTAAGCTTCTCGAGAATCTGGAGAAATAAAATGAATGTAATTTCTGATACATCTTGGCATTAATACTGTAATCTTCACAAACTAGAGCTCTACAAATGTAAGATTAGCTACCCTGTCAGATCTGCCAATCTTTAAAAGAATATCCTCCACACCACTTGAATGGGCCTGTAGGATTCGCAAAATTGTATTTCATATTATAAAGGGTCGAATGGCAGAAGAGGCCATGATTTTAAAGACTATTTTAAAAGAAGCCCAGAAAAGGGGGCATTCAAAATGGCTGCCAGACCCCATGATCAGCTTATTGGGACACTTTAAAATGGTTCCTGCAAATCCTCAGACAGCTTTGTGGATTCAGCCCAAAGTAAGTTCTGGAAGCCGTTTCTGAGAGAACGAAACCAGACACCCACATATACATATAGATTCGATACAGATCCAGTCAAGATCGGCCTGTAGATAAAGGCCATCTAAATGTTGACCCAGACAAAAGGGAACAGTTTCATATTCATGAGAAGAGCATCAAGGGCCCGTTAAGGACATCACCAGGACATTAAAAACAATGAAGGTCATTCCAAACCAGAGATGGGCTGTTACCGGCCATCCAAGAACAGTTTAAAATATAATAACTACCCCGTTGTGCAACAAGCCCGCCAAAAGTTAAACAAAGACTAACCTGATTTGGCGCGAGATAAGCGTTATGTCCGTGTATCTTAATGTTGTGTCCTTCAATAATCAGACAACAGACTGCAGGGAACGATTCAACAGGTGTTTACTGAATGAGGGTTACTCTAGAACTAACTTTACAGATCACTACTCAGGGTTTATATACAGGTGTGGTCACTGCCGGTACTACAGTATACAGGAGCTGTAAAAAGTAGTTCTCTCCCTTAAGGTATATATACATTACATACATTACAATTCCTCCCCTTTTAGATTAGCAGTACCATAATACTCATTTAACAATTAACATTTTTAATATACAATGTTATATGAAAATAGTCCATTCATATATTCAGTCTCTGGGGAGGCTTCCTGATTCTTTCTGGATAACGCCTTTCCTGAGTGTCTCGCTCTTGGAGCGGAGGTGATTCTAGCACCCTGTCGTCAGTTGATTCATCAGCTTCCAATGCTATTGTTTCTGAGGTAGATGCGACCTGTACGTCGGGTTCCTCACCAGGTACGTATGGCCGAGACATGGGGTTGACTCGTTCCTGTGACTCTAGCATCTGGTCAGCATGGCGTCTGACAATGTTCTCCCCAACATCCACTGTGTACATTAGTGGTCCCTGCCGTGTGCATATCGTTCCTGGTTGCCATTTCTCTGTTCGGTAGTCGCGGGCCAAGACTGGTTGCCCTACATTGAAGCTCCTTATCGGCTTCTCATTGATGTGCTGGAATTGCTTACTCTCAACATCTCTTCGTACATTTGGTCTGAGCAAATCCAGACGAGATCTCAACCTTCGGTTAAAGAACATCATGGCCGGGGCCTGGTTGGTGACTGCATGTGTCGCATTTCTGTAGGCTAACAGGAAATTGTCCACCTTATGCTGCAGTGGAATGTCATCATCGCACATGGCCTTTACTGCTTTTTTAAAGGTTTGTACGAACCTCTCAGCCAATCCATTTGTGGCTGGATGATACGGGGCGGATGTGTAATGCCTTACCCCATTCCTTTTCATAAATCTTCGAAACTCTTCGGACACAAACTGTGGTCCGTTATCAGAGCACATGTGCTCTGGCAAGCCGTTCCTGGCAAAAATGGTCCGTAGGGCTGCAATAGCTTTCTCCGTGGTGGTGGAGGACATTTTGATCACCTCAGGCCATTTCGAGTGCGCATCCATGGCTATTAAAAACATTGAGTCCATGAATGGACCAGCAAAATCAATATGCACCCGTTGCCATGGAGATGAGGGCCACTCCCATGGGTGTAGAGGGGCATGTGGTGGTGCATTTTGGACCTTCTGGCATCCTGAGCAGCTCTTTGTCAGGTCCTCGATTTGCTGATCGATCCCCGGCCACCACACATAAGCCCTAGCAAGGCTTTTCATTTTCACCCCTCCCAGATGGCCTTCGTGAAGCTCATTGAGCACTCTCTCCCTTAACTTGGGTGGAATTACCACTCGGGGTCCACACATCAAGGTCCCCTTGCATACTGACAGCTGTTCTCTTCTGGATGAGAATGCTGGCAACAGTGAGTCGCCATGTGCTGGCCATCCCTTCACCATCAAATCATATGCCCGAGACAGTGTCGGGTCATTTTTGGGTCTCCTTCTCTATATCAGCGTTAGTTACTGGCAAGCATTCAATTATAGTCGAATGAAATATTTCGACAGGATCCACTGCTGGTGCTTCCTCCGTAGTAGGCAGTGGCAGGCGTGATAGTGTAGGATTCGCAAAATCCAGAAAATACAGTCCAGATTGGTAAAACCCCTGAAATGGCCACATTGTGAGAACACAAGATGGAGTTGGCAGTTCTCATGGCTCAGTTCAAAAGGACACACCAGCAGTATCTTACAGCAGCCTGAGTCATCACCGATTAGAAGATTCCAGAACTTACTGCTATTGATATGATAATATGGTTACAGCAGTAACGAACTCGTAAACAAAAGTATTTGCACCTGGAGGTGCGTTAATTGCTAGCAAAACGCAAACCCATCTCTGAAATCGATGAGCACAGAAAAAAAAACATTATCTGTACCAAACTCAGAGGGACACAGGACAGATCCCATCAGTTTCATTTACATGACATTAAAATAAAGTACTTGCTTTTGTCAAAGCAGCCTGCCCATTACCTTGACAAAAGAAAACCCCTGATTTGGCGCCGAGATAAGGACAAGGAAACAGTATAACTGTTGAGGGAAAATCGACAGCAAGACTATTCATTCAGTGAGATTCAGACAGATCCATCACAGATTCACACAGACACGAGGTCAAGGACAGAGCAAGGAGGACCCACAAGATTGTGCAGGAGAGCAGATTCAGAAGTTCAGTCCAGATCCAAGACCATCAGGAGTTCGAAGGCCGAGTGGAGAGGAGACGGTTCGAGGAGTTCGGAGGACTTTCAAGATTGTGCAGGAGGGAGATTCAGCCAGACTCAGACAGATCCACAAGATTCACCAGAAGCAGTGAAGTCCAAGTCCAGATACCATCAGGAGTTAGAAGACCGCGCGGAAGAGTAGACGGCTCGAGGAGTTCGGAGGACTTCCAAGTTTGTGCAGGAGAGCGGGTCCAGGAGCCGGTCCCATAAGGAAGATTGGAGATCCCGGACGTAACAAGGAGTACCAAGGTCCAGGAGAGTTTTAAAATACTGGTGAGCATAAAGGCCCAACTCTACCTAACTGACATAGTTGAGGTATATTTTAGCAACGGGAGGGTTTGTAACATTAAGGGTTTTGTAATTCAGGAGTGTGATTTATCCCTCGATGTGTCCGTGCACTTTTCCCACCCCCGTTTTAGTATACCGCTGATTAAGAATTGTTGTATGATTTAAGATAGTCAAAGTTATTCCTTGTGTGTTAAATTTTAGTTCCCATTGGGAGACGTGCTAATGGTTTTTGTCTAAATTGATTCTTGCATTCTATGTGTTTATTCTCCTTGAAAATAAAGATATTTCTGATTTAAAACTCACCTTGTCTCACCTGATCCATTTGTCTTCCGAGTCACAAGTTGGGCCACACATCAAGGTTGTCTGGCAATAAGCCCAGTGTCTAGAACCGGTGAGGGGGGAGTGCTTTGGAACCGCTCACGAGCAGTGCGAAATCAAAACCGATCTAGCACACCATAAGCTTGTTAAAATGACCCCTTACAGAATGGCGACCGCAGCAGGACACTGGCTACAGAAACCTTGTGTGGTGGACAAAGACTCGGGTGAGACAGATGTTATGGAAGATAGGTTAGCCTCCTACGTGTGTGGTAAAGTAAATGTAGCGAAAAAATGGGTGTATGACCTGTTAGGAGCCAAGCGTCCCCTAAAGGCAGCCGTCCAGTGGACGGCTAGTAAAGAGCACCGCAAGGGCATTGAGAAAGTGGTGTGGCTTATGTGCTATAAAAAGCAGGTTCTGGTACTGGACCACGCGGTGGCCAGTAAAGAAACCAAGATTAAGCATTTGTCCCAAGAGCTGCAGGAAAAGGTTGTAGCAGAAGGGAAAGTGTTAGTGGCTCTGGAGGCCATAAGCCAAGAGAGGGCAGCGATGGTCCGGGACCATCGGGGGAAGGTAGAAAGGTTGGAGGGCAAGATAGCTGAGCTGGAGGGGAGCGCTAGGTTCAGGGTAGAACACGTAGAGTATCAGGCAAGAGAATCCAGGGAGAAAGAGAGGAGATTAAAAACGGAGATTAGCCGCCTTACACGGGAACTGAAGGCACAGGAGGAAAAAGCAGGCCAAGTAAAAGCAGCCTATAAGCTGGCCTGCGCTCAAGGGTTTGAGGAGGCAGACCACGGCCCCTGTAGGCAGGAAATAGAAAGCCTGAATCTGGCATTGGCCAGGGCAAAGGGGATGATATGCCTCATCAGCCCCAAGGTCGGCCAGGCTGAGTTCAACGGTAACCCGAGCAGGGAGGTCCCGCAGGCAGCCCCCAGAACAAAACGGGTTAGGGAACCAAAGTTTTCACAGCCACCACCCCTAGCCCCTAGTTTTCCAGAGGTCTGGGATCAGGAGGGGGTGGAGGATGAAGAACCCAAGGTAGACCAGGGTAGCCCGAGAGAGAATCAGGGACCGGGACCGGTGTACCCCGTGACACAACGGAGGTACGGACCACCCGGTGACGACGGGGAACCTGGGGACATCTAGAACCAATTCCTGGTGCCACACGGTACGCAACAATTGCGTTCCATGGTGAGCTACATCCCCAAGCTCACCATGAAGGGGGACCCTTCTCTGCACTTTAGGGAGATAGAGCAGGCGGCCTGTGTGAATGACTGCGACGAGGCAGAAAAGGCCAAAATGATGCTGTTCTCCCTGGGTAGCGATCTCCTCCAGACGCTACCTGATGAGTGTAAGAGGGGTCAGGAGAATTATGTCAAGCTCAAGGAAGAGATCCTGGAGGCCATGGGGGTGAACGAGGGGAGTCCGTTCTCCCGGGTAGAGAAAACAGTCCAGCTCCCCGGGGAATTCCCGCAGGCGTTCGCGGACAGGCTGTGGCCAGTCTATCAGGATGCGTGCCCGGGAATGCCGGCGCGAGCGCGCCTGAACGGGGAACAGTTAGTTCACTGGCTAAGGTGCCTTATGAACAACTCCCTGCCCCGCGTTCGAATGCAGGCAATGGCCTGGTTCGACCCCCGAAACCCTCTGACCACGGAGGCGACGGTAATCCGCCAACTCACTGTCACCTTTAGAAACGGGAGGGATAGTGAGACACCCCAGCAAAAAGGGGAGGTTTGTGAGGTCAGGCCTGGTGACCAGCCCCGTAAAGAGTGGTGCCAGGAAGGGAGCCGTCCCAACCAAACCAGGCAAACGTGCTACGGTTGCGAGAAGGAGGGGCATTGGCGCAGGGACTGTAAGAATCCCTGGAAGGACACAAGGGAAAAGGTTCCCACAGCCCCAGTCCAAAAGGCAGAGACAGAAATTGCTCCCGCTGGGATCGAGTCATTTTTAGAGGCCATGCGGTCTCTTCTGACTGGCCAGGGAAGTACAGCTGCTGTAGTTCCCTCCCCCACCTCTGCCCCCCCACAATGACTAGACCTGTGTCCCCCAGAAAGACATGCACAGGAAAAGACCTCCAGTAAAATGGAGGAATACCTGCGGTGCCAGGTTGCGGAGGCTAAGTTAGTTGAGCAGGCTTTAAGGGAGGAGAACGTTAGGTTAACAGCGAGGGCTGGCAGTTTAGAGGGTCAGCTAAAGGTTTTTAAATGGTTCATGAAGATTTTCAGCCACCAGCAGCGGGTGGTGAGGGGATACCTGCCACCAGTACAGGAGTGGGTAGGGAAGAGGAGATAAAACTAGATTACTGGCTAGCTGCCAGGTATATTAAACAGTGCAAGCTGTTTAAGCCGGAGGCAGGGAAACAGACAGCAGGGGCTGAAAAGGCCAGTAAAGAGTTAAACGCTGTAGGGGAGCTGCAGCCACAGGTCACACAGGCTGGACGTGCAGCCTGCGTGAGGGGAGGAGTGGTCTCATCTAAACGGGAGACTCCCCCATTGTTCTGGGACCCAGGAGGGGAGGAGCCGGAGGTCTTAGGTCCTGTCCCTGGTTACCCAGAAGGGGAGGAGCCGGAGGTCCCAGGTCCTGTCCCCGATCACCCAGAAGGGGAGGAGCCGGAGGTCCCAGGTCCTGTCCCTGGTCATAATGAAGCCGAGTCGGAGGACGAAGGTCCCGCCCCCGACTGCGGCGAAGGGGAGGAGCCGTAGGTTTTAGGTCTTGCCCCTCAGTGTAGCATTAGAGAGGTGGCGTCTGGGGGCGGGGACTCTCAACCTGGAGTCCCAGGTAGCAAAGAGGTGCCTGCCGCTGACCCAGAGCCTAGGGAGGCGGAGCCTGCGGGAGGAAGCCCACAGCTGGCAGTCGTGGGGAAGCCACGAACTGCAGCCAGGGCCAAAACTCCAGCCAAGGGTCTGACCCGTGAGGAAACCTCATATGTGGTGACCGTCAGACGGTCAGAGAGAAAACCGCAACCGAAAAAGGTCTGGTCGCCGGTTTTCGCAAAAAGAAACCCCCGTAAGAAAGCTGCGGGAAATTTAAACAGTCCACAGCCAGCAGCCACAGGCTGCCAGGGACTAGCATCTGAGACTGATGTGGGAACGCCGCAGGGGGAGGCCTGCGACAGTCCCCGCAGATTATAAGCTGGCCGTCCGGAGACGGGCAGCAGATGTACATAGATATATATAGTTTTGGAGAATAAGGTTTAGTTATTGTTATTTTAGAATGAATGTATAAGGTATTCCATTGGATTGTTTTGTACATTGGATGGTTTTGTATTATTGAAATAAGACTATGTTACGACTCTAGGCGAGTCTGTACATTGTTTGAATGTTTTCTCCGATAGGAGATGTTTACTCAACTTCATTGTCGGAATGAGGAAAGTGCGTGGGCGAGGTACACTCCATAGTAAGGTAAGCTACGGGGAAGGTCAGTTGGGGAGGGAACGGATTTGTGCTCACCCAAAGACACATGATACAAAGACGATTTGAGATGTTCATTGTATCACAGGGGGGACTGTAGGATTTGCAAAATCCAGAAAATACAGTCTAGATTGGTAAAACCCCTGAAATGGCCACATTGTGAGAACACAAGATGAAGTTGGCAGTTCTCATGGCTCAGTTCAAAAGGACACACCAGCAGTATCTTACAGCAGCCTGAGTCATCACCGATTAGAAGATTCCAGAACTTACTGCTATTGATATGATAATATGGTTACAGCAGTAACGAACTCGTAAACAGAAGTATTTGCACCTGGAGGTGCGCTAATTGCTAGCAAAATGCAAACCCATTTCTGAAATCGCTGAGCACAGAAAAAGAACCATTATCTGTACCAAACTCAGAGGGACACACGACAGATCCCATCAGTTTCATTTACAAGACATTAAAATAAAGTACTTGCTTTTGTCAAAGCAGCCTGCCCATTACCTTGACAAAAGAAAACCCCTGATTTGGCGCCGAGATAAGGACAAGGAAACAGCATAACTGGAGGGAGAATCGACAGCAAGACTTCTTTTTCATTCAGTGAGATTCAGACAGATCCATCATAGATTCACACAGACACAAGGTCAAGGACAGAGCGAGGAGGACCCACAAAATTGTGCAGGAGAGCAGATTCAGAAGTTCAGTCCAGATCCAAGACCATCAGGAGTTCGAAGGCCGAGTGGAGAGGAGACGGTTCGAGGAGTTCGGAGGACTTTCAAGATTGTGCAGGAGAGAGATTCAGCCAGACTCAGACAGATCCACAAGATTCACCAGAAGCAGTGAAGTCCAAGTCCAGAGACCATCAGGAGTTCGAAGGCCGAGCGGAAGAGGAGACGGTTCGAGGAGTTCGGAGGACTTTCAAGATTGTGCAGGAGAGCAGATTCAGAAGTTCAGTCCAGGTCCAAGACCACCAGGAGTTCGAAGGCCGAGTGGAGAGGAGACGGTTCGAGGAGTTCGGAGGACTTTCAAGATTGTGCAGGAGAGCGGGTTCAGGAGCCGGTCCCATGAGGAAGATCGGAGATCCCGGACGTCACAGGAGTACCAAGATTAAGGACGGTTTTAAAACTCTGGTGAGCATAAAGGCCCAACTCTACCTAACTGACATAGTTGAGGTATATTTTAGCAACGGGAGGGTTTGTAACATTAAGGGTTTTGTAATTCAGGAGTGTGATTTATCCCTCGATGTGTCCGTGCACTTTTCCCACCCCCGTTTTAGTATACCGCTGATTAAGAATTGTTGTATGATTTAAGATAGTCAAAGTTATTCCTTGTGTGTTAAATTTTAGTTCCCATTGGGAGACGTGCTAATGATTTTTGTCTAAATTGATTCTTGCATTCTCTGTGTTTATTCTCCTTGAAAATAAAGATATTTCTGATTTAAAACTCACCTTGTCTCACCTGATCCATTTGTCTTCCGAGTCACAAGTTGGGCCACACATCAAGGTTGTCTGGCAATAAGCCCAGTGTCTAGAATCGGTGAGGGGGGAGCGCTTCGGAACCGCTCACGAGCAGTGCGAAATCAAAACCGATCTAGCACACCATAAGCTCGTTAAAATGACCCCTTACAATAGCCCATCAGCGTTTCCATGCTGTTTCGTGCCCTTATACTCGATTTCATATTGGTGCGCCCCTAGAAAAAGGGACCATCTTTGTAGCCGTTGCGCAGTCATCACCGGAACGCCCTTCTTTGGATTAAAGATGGAGACAAGTGGTTGGTGATCAGTCAGCAAGGTGAACTTCTACCCGTGCAGATAGTGATTGAACTTTTTCACTCCCCACAATAGGCTGAGGGCCTCCCTGTCAATCTGGGCGTAGTTACGCTCGGCTGAGCTTAGTGACCGAGACGCAAAGGCTACTGGCCTCTCCGAGCCGTCCGGGAATTTGTGCGACAGCACCGCTCCAATGCCATAGGGTGATGCATCACACGCCAACCGAATTGGTAGTGCTGGGTTGAAATGAGCCAACAACTCTTTTGATGTGATCAATGCTTTGCTCTTCTGGAAAGCTCGTTTACATTCGTCACTCCACTTCCATGGTACCCCCATTTGCAGTAGGGTGTTCAGTGGGTGTAGTACGGTAGACAAATTCGGCAAGAACTTATGGTAGTAGTTCACCATCCCGAGGAACGACCTCAGTTGTGACACATTTTCTGGTGCTGGAGCCTTGACTACTGCCTCAATCTTTTCATGGGACTTATGTAACCCCTCTTTATCAATAACATGGCCACAATACGAGATCTGCTTCTGGAAAAACTCGCATTTGTGGCGATTAGCTCGGAGCCCATATTCCTTCAATCTAGTGAGCACCTGCTCCAGGTTGGCGAGGTGATCACTGTCATTTTCGCCCGTGACCAGGATGTCGTCCAAATAAC
Source organism: Somniosus microcephalus (assembly GCF_052327205.1). Taxonomy (NCBI): domain Eukaryota; kingdom Metazoa; phylum Chordata; class Chondrichthyes; order Squaliformes; family Somniosidae; genus Somniosus; species Somniosus microcephalus. The sequence goes on along the minus strand of NC_140998.1, from coordinate 33,430,963 downwards.
ACTGGGTCCCTGGAATCCCTTGCAGGACTTGTTCCATTGCCCTTTGCCAAATAGCCGGAGCTGATGCTACCCCGAACACCAGCCGGTTGTATTGGTAGAGACCTTTATGAGTGTTGATCGTGAGGTACTGTTTCGAGGCTTCTTCTACCTCCATTTGCAGGTACGCCTGGGCCAGATCAATCTTAGTGAAGCGTTTCCCTCCAGATAGCGAGGCGAAAATATCTTCAATCCGCGGAAGTGGATATTATACCGTGTAAAGGACTGGGTTCACTGTCACCTTAAATTCCCCACAGATGCGAACCTTCTTTGGTTCCCCAGGCGTATTACTCAACGACCTCTTCATTACAGGAACAATGGGTGTAGCCCACTCGCTCCAGTCCACTTTGGACAGTACTCCTGAACGTTCCAAACCTTCCAGCTCTGCTTCGACGGCTGGGCGGATTGCATAAGGTGCCGATCTGGCCTTAAAAAACTTTGGGCTTGCATTTTCCTCTATTTTGATCGTCGCTGTTATGCCTTTTAGTGTTCCGAGTCCCTGCTGGAACACTTCTTTTGTGCGTCAGTTAGCATTTTTGACAGTCGTCCAGGTGTGACTTCGTCATCCTTTTTGGCATCTACAGTCAGTGCTTGTATGGAATGCCAATCTAGCTGTATCTTCTGGATCCATTCACGTCCTAGTAGTGGTGGTCCTCCATCTGGCAATACATATAGGTCCATTTTTGGTGTTTCCTTGCCGTTATATATAACGTTCACCCTTATTTTTCCTTTGGGGTAGACTTTTTGCCCCGTGTACGTCTTCAAGACAATCTTTGTATCTCTCAAGGGTATATGTGAGAATAGCCGCTTGTAGTCCCTTCGGTTTATGACTGTTAGGGCTGATCCTGTGTCCAATTCCATTTTCACTTGGACTCCTGCTATCTTGAGCGTGACCCAGATAGTTTGGTGATCCTCCGTTTTGATCACATTATGTAGTTTCAGACAACCCAGCTCCTTGCTTCCAGAGTCTGTATCACTCTTCTGTTCGTCTGAACAACTCTCCGTCACCTTATGTACCTTCTTGTACTTTGATGCGCTATCAATTACTCATAAAAGACTGAGAGTTAAGAGAGTAACTAAAGGCTTTTATTAGCAAAGAACAGAACATGCCTCTCGTGGTTGACTGGGTTCCAAGAAGGCAGGGGGCTGCAGGTCAATCACCTTTATACCTGGGCCTGTGGGTGGAGCCAGCCGAGACATGTTGAGGCATGCATAGGTACAACAGTGTGTAACAACAACAACAACAACAACAACAATAACAGTGGTTTACCACATTCACCCCTTGTTTAAAATTGAGTCCGGCGAGGTGAAGTGTACTAAAGGTTCGTGTAAGTAAGTCTATCAGGTAGCCTTGTATGCTGTCCTGATCGTCGTGGTGGCGGCGGTGATGGTGCAGCATCCAACGTTGAATCTGGCGTCTCATTGAGTGGTTGGGTGGTCAATGACGGGTCCTGGGGCTGCGGCATGCCGTCTAGCGGGGTTGGGTTGTGGGTAGTGGTGGATGGCAATGGTAGTGTTTCAGGGGCACCCAAAGGTGCTAGATCTCGTGTGGGGGCTGTGTCCTCCCGCCCGTCCGGGTACGCCACGTAAGCGTACTGGGGGTAGGCGTGGGTAGTGGTGGGTGGCGAGGGAGGTGTTTCGGGAGCACCCGAAGGTGCGAGGTCTCGTATGGAGACTGTGTCCTCCCGCCCGTCCGGGTACACCACGTAAGCATACTGAGGGTTGGCATGGAGGAGGCTCACCCTCTCGACCAGGGGGTCCGTCTTATGGGACCTCACGTGCTTCCGCAGTAGGACGGGTCCTGGAGAAGTCAGCCATGTCGGTAACGAGATCCCCGATGTGGACTTCCTGGGGAAGGAGAACATTCTCTCGTGAGGGGTAGCATTGGTGGCTGTACAGAGCAGTGACCGAATGGAATGGAGCGCCGCAGGGAGGACTTCCTGCCAGCGAGAGGTCGGAAGGCCCTTAGATTTCAAGTTTAAAAGGACTGCCTTCCAGACCGTCGCATTCTCCCTTTCCACCTGGCCATTCCCCCGGGGGTTGTAGCTGGTGGTCCTGCTTGTAGCGATACCTCTCGAGAGCAGGTACTGCCGGAGTTCGTTGCTCATAAAGGATGAGCCCCTGTCGCTATGAATATAGCTAGGGAAACCGAACAAGGCGAAGAGGTCATTCAGACATTTAATGACCGTGGCACTGGTCATGTCTGAGCAAGGGATGGCAAACGGGAAACGGGAGTACTCATCAATTATGTTGAGGAAGTACACATTGCGGTCGGAGGAGGGGAGGGGCCCTTTAAAATCGACGCTCAGCCGTTCAAAGGGGCGCGTGGCTTTGATCAGGCTTGCTCTGTCTGGCCTATAAAAATGCGGTTTGCACTCGGCACAGATTTGGCAGTTCCTGGTCATGGTCCTGACCTCCTCGATGGAGTAGGGCAGGTTACGGGATTTGATGAAGTGAAAAAACCTGGTGACCCCCGGGTGGCAGAGGTCATTGTGGAGGGTCTTCAGTCTATCGACCTGCGCGTTGGCGCATGTACCACGTGATAGGGCATCTGGGGGCTCATTGAGTTTCCCGGGCCGGTACAAGATATCGTAATTGTAGGTGGAGAGTTCGATTCTCCACCTCAAGATCTTGTCGTTCTTGATTTTGCCCCTCTGCTTATTATTAAACATAAAAGCTACTGAACGCTGGTCAGTGAGCAGGGTAAATCGTTTTCCAGCCAGGTAATGCCTCCAATGTCGCACAGCTTCCACAATGGCCTGGGCCTCCTTTTCGACAGAGGAGTGGCGAATCTCGGGGCCCTGGAGGGTCCTTGAGAAAAAGGCCACGGGTCTCCCCGCCTGGTTAAGGGTTGCAGCTAGGGCAAAGTCGGATGCGTCGCTCTCCACTTGGAAAGGGATGGACTCATCCACTGCGTGCATTGTAGCCTTCGCAATATCTCCTTTTATGAGAGTGAAGGCTGCACAGGCCTCTGCTGTCAGGGGGAAGGAGGTGGACTTGATGAGGGGTCTGGCTTTGTCCGCATAGTTGGGCACCCACTGAGCATAGTACGAGAAAAACCCTAGGCATCTCTTCAGTGCTTTTTGGCAGTGGGGGAGGGGGAGCTCCATAAGGGGGCGCATCCTGTCGGGGTCGGGGCCGATGACTCCGTTCTCCACTACACAGCCAAGAATGGCAAGGCGCTTGGTACGAAACATACATTTGTCCTTGTTGTATGTTAGGTTCAGCCGCTGGGCCGTACGGAGGAATTTCTCTAGATTAACATCATGGTCCTGCTGGTCGCGGCTGCAGATGGTGACGTTGTCTAGATAGGGGAAAGTGGCCTGGAGCGCGTTCTGGTCGACCATCCAGTCCATCTTTTGAGGGAGTAACTGGTAGAATAGATGGGGGAGAGCCAGTAGATGTGGTGTACCTGGACTTCCAAAAGGCCTTCGATAAGGTCCCACATAAAAGATTAGCATGGAAAATTGAGGCTCATGGGATAAAGGGGAAAGTTTTGGCGTGGATAGGGAACTGGCTGTCAGATAGAAAACAGAGAGTTGGAATAAACGGCTCATTTTCTGAATGGCAGGCAGTAACAAGTGGGGTACCACAGGGATCTGTCCTGGGCCCCCAGCTGTTCACAATTTACATTAATGACCTGGATCAGGGAGTCGGATGCAGCATTTCCAAATTTGCAGACGACACTAAACTAGGAGGTGGGGTGGGCTCAGAGGAAGAGACCAGGAAGCTCCAGAGCGATTTGGACAGACTGGGAGATTGGGCGGATAAATGGCAGATGCACTATAATGTGGACAAGTGCGAAGTTATCCACCTTGGGTGCAGGAACGGGAGGGCAAATTATTATTTAAATGGCAATAGATTGGGAGAGGGGGAAGTACAGAGAGACCTGGGTGTTCTTGTACACCAGTCACTGAAGGCGAGCATGCAGGTGCAACAGGCGGTCAAGAAGGCAAACGGTATGCTGGCCTTCATAGCAAAAGGGTTAGAATACAGGAACAGGGATACCTTGCTGCAGCTGTACAGGGCACTGGTGAGACCACACCTCGAGTACTGTGTACAGTTTTGGTCGCCTCATCTGAGGAAGGATGTTCTTGCCATGGAGGGGGTGCAGCGGCGATTCACCAGGCTGATACCAGGAATGGCGGGAATGACCTATGAGGAGAGACTATGTAGTTTAGGGATGTACACACTGGAGTTTAGAAGATTGAGAGGGGACCTCATAGAAGTGTATAAAATTCTGACAGGTCTAGACAGACTGGATGCAGAAGGAATGTTTCCCTTGGCGGGTGAAAACAGAACTAGAGGACATAATTTAAGGATAAGGGCTAAACCATTTAGGACAGAGATGAGGGGGAATTTCTTCACTCAGAGAGTGGTGAACCTGTGGAACTCATTGCCACAGAGGGCAGTGTACGCCAGCTCATTAAATATATTTAAGAGGGAATTAGATATATTTCTACGGGCAAAAGGGGTTAAGGGTTACGGAGAGAAGGCGGGGACGGGATACTGAATTAAAGGATCAGCCATGATCTCATTAAATGGCGGAGCAGGCACGAAGGGCCGAATGGCCTACTCCTGCTCCTATCTTCTATGTATCTATGTATCTATGTATCTCCCGTTGGAAGACTGAAACCCCGTTGGTGACGCTGAAGGGAACTCTGAGGAAGTGGTAGAGACGACCGTCAGCTTCAAAAGCTGTGTACTGGCGGTCCTCAGCCCTGATGGGGAGCTGGTGGTATGCCGACTTCAGATCAATCGTCGAGAACACCCGGTATTTTGCTATCTGATTGACCATGTCAGATATGCGGGGGAGTGGGTATGCATCTAGCTGGGTGTAGCGATTGATCGTCTGGCTGTAGTCAATAACTAGGCGCTGTTTTTCGCCAGTCTTCACTACCACCACTTGTGCTCGCCATGGGCTGGTGCTACTTTCAATAATCCCTTCCTTCAGGAGTCTTGCTACCTTGGATTTAATGAAGCTCCTATCCCCGGCACTGTAATGCCTGCTTTTGGTAGCGATGGGCTTACAGTCGCGGGTGAGGTTAGCGAACAAGGAGGGGGGGGTACTTTAAGGGTGGAGAGGCTGCAAATGGTGTGCGGCGGGCAGTTTAAAAGCTGCTGGCTGCAGACTGTGAGTGGGGGGAGGGGTCCGTCGTACGCTAATGTGACACTCTTAAGGTTGCACTGAAAATCCAACCCCAGTAGAACTGCAGCGCAAAGATGGGGCAGGACCAGGAGTTTAAAATTTTTGTATTCTGTGCCCCTTACTGAAAGGGTCACTACACAGTAGCCACCGACGTCCGCTGACTGGGCTTTGGAAGCCAAAGAGATCCGATGTCGCGTCGGCAGTACCGGGAGAGAGTAACTGCGCACCGTGTCAGGGTGGATAAAGCTTTCCGTGCTCCCGCTGTCAAAAAGGCAGTTAGTGGCGCGGCCGTTTACCTTAATGTCCATCATGGACTTGGACAGTTGATGAGGGAGAGATTGGTCCAGCGTCACAGAGGCCAGCGTATGGTCGAGCGAGTCGATGTGGTCGTCAGATGAGGCGGTGGTTGAGTCCGGGTCCCCCGTGGTTGAAGTTGGAGACGTCCGAGATGGCGGACAAAATGGCGGCGCCCATGGTCCCGATCCCCACGCGGCTGGGGGAGCCCAAGATGGCGGACAAGATGGCTGCCCCCACGGTTCGCACGCGGCGCTGCTGGCGTTAGCGGTTTTACCTTTGCAGGCGCTGACATAGTGTCCTTTCTTCCCGCAGCCGGAGCAGGTAGCGTTTCTCGCCGGGCAGCGTGCTCTGGGGTGTTTTGCCTGGCCACAAAAATAACATTTCTGTGCCTTGGACGTCGCAGCAGCAGTTGAAGGTGGCGGTCCCATGACCCAAGGTTGTGGCGTCCACGTTGCGGAGCGGTTAGGGGAGAAGGCGTCCATATTCCTGTGGGCCGCGTCGAGCGAGAGCGCGAGGGACACTGCCTTTCTCAGGTCCATTTCTCCCTTTTCCAACAGTCTCTGCCGGGAGTAGTCGGACCTTAGACCCGCAACGAAAGCATCTCGGATCAGTCCCTCCGTGTGTGCTGCGGCTGATGCTTCTTTGCAATCGCAGTCTCGGCCGAGTATCCGTAGTGCCCGTAGGAAGGCCTCCACCGATTCCCCGGGCTGCTGTCTGCGGGATCTTAAGAGGTGCTGGGCATAGACCGTATTTACCGGGCGTGCGTATTGCCCTTTTAGCAGACCGATAGCCGCCGCGTAGGTCGTCGCGTCCTGGATTATTGTATAAACTTGGTGGTTCACCTTTGAGGCCAGGATTTCCAACTTGTTTTCGTCCAGGGTCACAGTTGAGGCTTGCAGGTAGGCCTCGAAGCAACGCAGCCAATGCGCGAATTTGGTAGCCGAACCCGCTTCTTGGGGGTCTAGGTTCAGGCATGTTGGTCTGAGGGCTCGCAGCAGCTCCTGTTGCTCAGCGTTTGGTGCAGCAGCCTGCTGTTCAGCGTTTGGTGCAGCAGCCTGCTGTTCCGCGTTTGGTGCAGCAGCCTGCTGTTCAGCAAATGTCGACATTTTGTTTTTGCTAATAAAATTGATGCGCTATCAATTACTCATAAAAGACTGAGAGTTAAGAGAGTAACTAGAGGCTTTTATTAGCAAAGAACAGAGCATGCCTCTCGTGGTTGACTGGGTTCCAAGAAGGCAGGGGGCTGCAGGTCAATCACCTTTATACCTGGGCCTGTGGGTGGAGCCAGCCGAGACATGTTGAGGCATGCATAGGTACAACAGTGTGTAACAACAACAACAATAACAGTGGTTTACCACATACTTCTCCTGTGGCGATTTCTTGCTGCTGGTTTTTTTCCCAACCTGCAGCCTCTTGCTATGTGTCCTACTTTTCCACACTGTCTGCACACTTTGTCCTTGAACCAGCAATCATTATGGTCGTGTGTTGTTCTGCCGCAGCGATAGTACTTCACTGTTCCGTATGACATTTCATTTGTGCCATATTCTTGCGGTCTCCGTTGTATCTCTGCAGCGCCCCGTGCTGCTGCTTCATGTGATACTGCAATGCTGAAAGCCTTGTCCAGCGTAAGATCCTTTTCTGATAGAAGCCATTTCTGGGTTCCTTCACTTTGAAGCCCACACACAAACTTGTCCCTTAAAGTATCTGCTAGTCCCGTTCCAAACTGGCAGTGTTTCGATAGCTTGCGCAGTTCCGTTAAATACTCAGCATTACTTTCATCTTTATGCTGGTTCCTTTTGTGAAACTTAAATCTTTCTGCTATCAGTAGCGGTGTGGGGTTTAAGTGGTCCTGTAGGAATGACACTATGTTTTCAAAATCATTTTCTACTGGCTTCTCTGGGGTTACTAGGTTTCGTAGTAAGCCATACATTTTTGCACCCATTGAATTCAACAATACCAGTGCTTTCTTGTCACCTGGCACTTCATTCGCCTTGCAGTATACTTCTATGCGTTCGACATATGTCGTCCAATCTTCAACTTCATTGTCGAACGCTGTGATACTGCCACTCTTCGGCATTTTTGGGTGTGGTTAGACTGGCTTAAAATAGCATCTCCCGCGCTTTCCTTTCTTCCCCGCTGCGACTTAAAATGGCGTCTCCCGCGCTGCTGCCAACGCCACTCTCGGCGGTCCTCATGGCAAATGGCGATGCCCTGTGGGTTTCGTGCGCTGCTCCTGCGCTGCTGCCAACGCCGCTCTCTGCGGTCCTCGTGGCAATGGCAGCGCCTCGCGTTTTCCTGCGCGCCTCTCTCCCCCGTTGACGCTGCTCGGCCCTTGAACACTGGCTGCGCTCTGCTCTCTCTCATCTCTCTCCCCCGTTGACGCCACTCGGTCCTGAACACCGGCTGCGCCCTGTGCGCTCTGCCCTCTCTCTCACCCCCGTCGATGCTGCTCGGCCTTTTTCTGTGCCGCTCGGTCAGGCTCTAGCCCGCTGCTGTCCGGGAAGGGTCTGCGCAGTACCTGTTGCCAGCCCGTTTCGCTGGACCACCGTGACTGGAAAGCCAAGCCTGGCTCTCGACAGCCTCCCCTGCGATGCTCAAATCTCCGCTGGATGACTGGGCGGTTGCCCGTGGTCGACGCCCGTGCTTCTGGACTCGACCTTCTTTCACTGTTCTCCAGGAGCGAATCCCTGGGAGGTGATGCAGAGTTGCAGGTAGGTTCGAATCTGCCTCGTCGCCAATGTTATGTCCGTGTATCTTAATGTTGTGTCCTTCAATAATCAGACAACAGACTGCAGGGAACGATTCAACAGGTGTTTACTGAATGAGGGTTACTCTAGAACTACTGTACAGATCACTACTCAGGGTTTATATACAGGTGTGGTCACTGCCGGTACTACAGTATACAGGAGCTGTAAAAAGTAGTTCTCTCCCTTAAGGTATATATACATTACATACATTACAATAAGGGCTTCTGGAAAAGAAGTATAATTGGGAGAACACACGGGTAGGGTTAAGCAACGGGACCCAGAGAACGACAGGAGAGAAGGAGACACAGGAGACATCGCTCGTCAGCTTGCCAGCTTGCAGGCCTGCCCAGCTTTTGAGCTGGGTAAAGAGCAGTCGCTTCGGGAGAAGATCAGCGGGACTCCTCTCCATCGACGGAGAGGAAGGAGAAGAAGACCAAACCGCCATCAAGAAGACCGTTCGAGCCGGCGTCCCGGCCCGGGGTCAAACATCGGGAGATCATCGACCAACCCCGGGCCGTTGACGAAACGAGAGGCCATCGACCCGCTCTGGCTTGGGAGAAGAGATAAAATAAAACTGAAGAAATGATGGGGGCCAGCCCAAGGCTCCTCTGACCGGGGTCGAGCCGACGATCCCCGACCCCGCCGACATCCAGGCCAGCCGGTGTCCAGCCGCCCCCGACCCCCACCTCAGGAGAGAGGTGTGGCGCAGCTCGCTGGGGCTCCACGATCCACGTGGAGACGGGACGCCTGAAAGGACCAAACGCAGACTGGTTCAAAACCTTGCACTTCCTAGTTGGATTGGTGAGCATGTTTCTGGCCCTCCATAATCAGATCTAGATAGGTTTAAGGGGATGGACATTTAAGGGTATAATTAACATGAGTTGTTATCCCTCGATGTTCCGTGTGTTTTCCCCATTTCATGATGATTTTTGTAGAGTATAATATGCCTGTATTTGCCTTAGTTAGTATTGTGCCATTATGATTTGTTTGTGTTTTTCCCTCCCATGTACTCTCTTATTTGCTTGCATTTGATTTGTGTTTCCATATGTAATAAAATTTCATTTCGTTTCATCAAACTTGGTCTATAAGGGTTTTCTCTACATTGTAGTTCCTGCCCCAAAGTCCAGGGTATAGAATCTAAGGGGCGAGTCGGTCGAACCACTCAAGGTTTTACTGTGCAAGAGAGAGAGGCCTCTAGAGAGAGAAACCTCGGCGATCTAAAACCCCTTACAGGCCGGCACAGCCAGCCATTATTGGGAGCCATCAATATCGTGGCAGCATGATGTTGAAATGTCTTGACGGAAAGTTGTCTCAAGACCTTCTACAATCAGTGTTGGTGCTACCTTGCTCCAGAGGATGTCTCGAAAAGCAAAACGAAATGGCTAAAAATGATACCACACACCATCCCCTTTCTAAATTATTCTTCCTCACCTCCTTTATGCTCACATGCAACATTCCATAGAAAACTGTAGTCAAACAACTTACAGCAGGTTTTTTGGTACTGCTGCTTTTGAGCCAGTTGTTCAAGGACATCCATAGTGAATGCCCCCGATTCCTCCCCTTCAGTGTGAAATTATTCACACTCACCCGAACGTCATAGTCGAGATCAATCTAGTAACTTCAGGGAACACAGCAAAACACCATTCAGCAAGCTTCGCCATGTTATTTACAATGGTAGATCTACTTTTTCAACCTCATTTTTCCCCACTTTAAGTATCTATCCTCTTTTAAATACCTGAATTAAATCTGCATCAATGACCTCCTGTGGTCGTGCTTTTCACAATCCAACAACATTTTGCGTTAAGAATTTTCTCCTGGATTAAATTTTCAACAGCTGAGTTCTAATTTTAAATAGATGTCCCTTTATTACAGATCCCCCTATTAGCAAAATGAGTATTGGAACTCATCTATCTTGTCAATTCCCTTTTTAATTTTTACTCAGGATGTGGTCAATGCTAACAAGACCATCTTTAATGCCCATCCCTAGTTGCCTTGAGAAGATGGTGGTGGACCTTCTATTTAAACACCTCGATCAGATCACTCCTCATGTTTTCGGAGGTTTGCTCAGTCTCTGATCGGACCTAAAGTAATAATTGGAATAGGAAAGGCAAATCCACAGCAGTACTTTCAGTTAAATTGTAACTACAAAACTAGGATAAACCTGGTAAAAGAGAAGTTCAGAACTATGGTCACAGCAGGAATTATCAGTGCCTGAAATGGTCACTGGGGAGGGTAGTAGAGGCAAAAAACTAAAAATGAATTAATTTAAGCACTTAGATATTGTGATAAGGGAATTTTAGGTTTCTACTGGAAGGAAAAGTTCGATGGGCCAAATGGTCTCACTGCTCAATATTAATGTTAGTGATCCAATCTAAACACTGGGGAATTCAGCCACTCCCTACTGACAGTATTAATGTGATTGGTATCTTTTGGGACTGAGCAGCTGAATCTTCCCCATCTCAAGTTGCAAACAATACATTTCTCCAGCATTTTCTTTCTGGTTTCCATTTCAAATCTGCCATCATCTCACCTCCGATTTCCTCTTCTCAGACATGGCCTTTCCCTCTTCAGTATCTTCCCTGTCACTCTGAGTTTTGCCCAAACCTTCCTGAGGTTGGCCACCTTATTTACAGGAAACTTTCGTTTAACCGGAGGTTAAAAGTCCGGAAAGCTCTATCTACCGGCAAAATTCAGGAGCCGTTTTCTATAAGTTTTTTTACTTCTCGTTGCTTTTTTTCCCCCAGTCAGGCTCTGCAAGGTCTGCAGCTAAGCAACAGCTTCAGCTAGAGATGCTTGCAGCTGCAGCCGACTGTTTTGAAGCTGTTGCTAAGCAACAGGGTTTGTTGATTCACACGGAGCTGAAAAGCTTTGTATGTTTTAACACTGCCGCTGGTTTATATGGCAGTTTTGATCTAACGGCACCAGCTCGGTCCCGTCAGTGCTGGATACCAGAAAGTTTCCTGTACTCAACTTTTCCCTCCAATTTTTGTGCCCTTCTCGATCCCTCAGTCTTTTCAATGGTTTTGCCCCCGGGTGGATTATTTCTTCCTTTTTTCTGTCATCTCGCGGGGCTAAAATGAAGTCCAATCTGAGTGAAAGACTTTCCTGTCAGCGGCAGTGTTTAGTTTATGTGGCACTTGTAAAGTCTGTGTGTTATATGGCGAATTAATACACATACTACAAGAGTAACTTTAACAGGACTTTACTATTCGAAGGTCAGGGCGAATCTGCCCAATAAATCCTTACACAGCACTTATATACCGGTGTGGTCACCACCGGTATTACAGTATACAGTAGCCAAGATAAAGTAGTGCAACCCCTAAAATAGTTCTCTTAAAGGTGGAACGTTACATACACTACAATCCTCCCTTTTTAGGTTAACAGTATATATATATTCCCATTAATATAACATCATAACATATATACAACTTTATGTAAAACAGTTCACAGATTCAGTCTCTCTGGAGGCTTCCTGACTCTGTCCGGATAACGCCTTGGTGGTGTAGTAGTTTTCGGTGGTGTAGTAGGTTCTTCTGGCAAGGTCGATTCTGCTTGAAGGACAGTGTCAGGTTCATCTGATTCCAGTATTACCGGATCGGAGGTAGATGCTTTGGGTATCTCTGCTTCAACATTAGGCGTATAGAGTTGTGGAGTAGGTTGGCCCTTTGTGGATGACTCTATGATCTGGTCAACATGGCGCCTTATTATGCTTTCACCAATGTCCACGGTATACATCAGCGGTCCTAGCCTTTTTCCAATAGTTCCAGGCTGCCATTTCTCGGTACAGTAGTCCCGGGCCAAAACTTGTTGACCTATCTGGAAGGTTCTAGTTGGCCTTTCATTCATGCCTTGAAATTGCCGGTTCTCTACGTCCCTTCTGACGTTTGGCTTAATCAAATCCAGCCGGCATCTTAGTCTTCTATTGAAAAACATCATGGCGGGAGTTTGGTTTGTGACCGCATGTGTTGCATTCCTGTACGCCAACAAAAAGTTATTTACCTTATGTTGTAGATTTATGTCTTCATTACCCATGGCCTTTATGGCCTTCTTGAAGGTCTGGACAAACCTTTCAGCTAATCCATTGGTGGCGGGATGGTATGGGGCGGACGTGTAGTGCTTAACCCCATTGCTTTTTAAGAACTTCCTGAATTCTTCAGACACAAATTGCGGTCCATTATCAGAACAGATCTGTTCCGGCAGCCCATTCCTGGCAAATATGGTCCTTAATACTGTGATGGTTTTTTCCGTGGTGGTGGAGGACATCTTTATTACCTCCGGCCACTTGGAGTGTGCATCCACCGCGATTAAAAACATTGAGTCCATAAATGGACCAGCAAAGTCGATATGTACCCTTTGCCATGGAGATGAGGGCCACTCCCATGGATGCAGAGGAGCTTGTGGTGGGGCGTTTTGGACCTTCTGGCATCCTAGACAGCTCTTGGTTATTTCTTCGATGTCTCCGTCAATACCTGGCCACCACACAAATGCTCTGGCTAGGTTCTTCATTTTCACTCCACCCAGATGCCCCTCATGAAGCTCCTTTAGCACTTTATGCTGGAGTTTGGGTGGAATCACCACTCTAGATCCACACATCAAGGTTCCTCGGCACACTGACAGCTGTTCTCTTCTTTGCGAAAATGCTGGCAACATTGGTTCGCCATGTGCTGGCCATCCCTCCACCGTTAAATCGTAGACTCGTGAGAGAGTCGGGTCATTTCTTGTTTCCTTTTCGATCATAGAATTTGTTACTGGTAGACATTCCACTATGGTTGAGTGGAACATCTCCACTGGGTCCACTGTAGTCGCCTCTTCTACCACTGGCAACGGTAAGCGCGATAACCCATCAGCATTTCCATGCTGTTTGGACCTTTTGTATTCGATGTCATATTGGTGTGCCCCTAGTAACACGGACCACCTCTGTAGCCTTTGTGCTGTCATAGTGGAAACGGCCTTGTTAGTGTTGAATATGGATACCAACGGCTGGTCATCTGTCAGCAATGTAAACTTCTTGCCCTGCAGGTAATGATTGAATTTCTTTACTCCCCACACAAGGCTGAGAGCCTCCCTATCTATCTGAGCATAATTGCGCTCAGCGGAGGTCAATGATCGGGATGCAAATGCGACTGGCCTTTCCGAGCCATTTGGCAACTTGTGTGAGAGTACTGCTCCAATACCATAAGGGGAAGCATCACAAGCTAGATGAAGAGGTAGCGTTGGATTGAAGTGAGCCAACACTTCCTCAGAGGTGATCAATGCCTTGCTTTTGCGAAAGGCCTTCTTACAGTCCTCGCTCCACTTCCATGGTACTTCTTTCCGCAGCAAAGCATTCAGCGGGTGCAGCACCGTGGATAGATTTGGCAGAAACTTATGGTAATAGTTAATCAACCCCAGAAACGACCTCAACTGTGATACATTTTCCGGAGCGGGGGCCTTCACGACAGCTTCGATCTTTTCAGGTGACTTGTGCAGGCCCTCTTGGTCAATGACATGACCACAGTACGAGATCCGTTTCTGGAAGAACTCACATTTCTGGCAGTTAGCTCGAAGGCCATATCCTTCAACCTGGTGAGCACCAGTTTCAAATTTGTGAGGTGTTCCTCCTCGTCCTCTCCCGTAATCAGGATATCGTCCAAGTAACACTGAGTGCTTGGAATACCCTGTAAGACCTGCTCCATGGCCCTCTGCCAAATTGCTGGAGCCGAAGCCACTCCAAAAACCAGTCTATTATATCGATACAAGCCTCTGTGCGTGTTGATTGTGAGATACTGGCGCGACTCTTCCTCGACTTCCATCTGTAAGTATGCTTGCGCCAGGTCTATCTTGGTGAAGTGTTTCCCGCCAGACAATGAAGCAAAGATCTCCTCAATCCGCGGAAGCGGGTATTGTACCATGTGAAGCACCGGATTAACTGTGATCTTGAAGTCTCCGCAGATGCGGACCTTTCCCGGTCCCCCTGGCTTGTTACTCGACGAAGGCTTCATGACGGGAACAATGGGCGTGGCCCACTCACTCCAGTCCACCTTAGACAGTACCCCTGAATGTTCAAGCTCTTCCAGTTCTGCCTCCACAGCAGGTCGTACCGCGTAAGGTACCGATCTGGCTTTGAAAAATTTTGGGCTTGCATGTTCTGCAATCTTGATTTTTGCCTTAATTCCTCTCAGTATTCCCAGTCCCTGCTGGAATACCTCTTTAGCCTCGTCCAATATTCTGGACAATCGTTCAGGTTTGACATCTTTCTTTCCGGAATCTACCGTCATTGTGTTTAGGGAGTGCCAGTCTATCTTTATTTTCCTGATCCACTCCCGCCCCAGAAGTGGTGGACCTCCCTCGGGTAGTACATATATGTCCATTCCTTGGTGTTCTTTGCCCTTGTGTCTCACCTTGACTTTTATCTTACCGATGGGGTATACTTTATGCCCCGTGTATGTCTGCAATACTATCTCCGTATCCCGTAGGGGAATATGTTTGAATAACTTTTTGTAATCTTGCTTATTCATGACCGTCAACGCCGATCCGGTGTCCACTTCCATCTTCACTTGGACTTTTGCAATCTGTAGTGTGACCCAGATAGTTTGTCGGTCAGTTTCCTTACTCACATTGTGAATCCTCAGACTACCCAGTTCCTTGCTGTTGGAGTCTGAATCCGAATTCTGTTCATCTGAACTCTTCACAGTCACCTTATGTACCTTTCTGTACTTCTTCTGCGGTGACTTATTGTTGCTGGTCTTCTTTCCTGACCGGCATACTTTAGCTATGTGACCAAGCTTGCCACATTTTCTACATTCCTGGTTTTTAAACCAGCATTGGTTCTGGTCGTGTGTTGTCTTCCCACAACGATAACATTTCGTTGTACCCGAAGTCATTTGATCCACGCTGAGTACTGCTGTCTTCAGCTGCATCTCCGCCATGCCTCTCGCTGCGGCTTCGTGCGATGCTGCAATAAGGACAGCCTTATCAAGTGTAAGATCATTCTCTTCGAGCAGTCGCTTTTGTGTTTCTTCCTTCGACATCCCCCACACGAACTTGTCTCTCAGTGCCTCTGTCAGATTTTCCCCAAACTGACAGTATTTTGCTAGCCTACGCAGTTCAACCAAGTACTCCGCGTTGCTTTCCTCTTTTAGTTGCGTTCTCACGTAAAATTTAGATCGTTCCGCTAACATCAGCGGTGTGGGGTTCAAATGATCCTTCAGGACAGCAACAATATTAGTGAAAGACTGATCCGCCGGTTTAGCTGGTGATAGAAGATGCTTCAATAGCCCGTATGTCTTCGCACCCATTGAGTTTAGTAAGGTTAGAGCTTTATCATAATTTGCTATCTTATTGACCTTACAATATATCTCGATGCGTTCTACATACGTGGCCCAATCTTCCACGTCGGAATCGAAATCGTTGATGTTACCACGCTTAGGCATCTTCACAATCTTTCTGAGAACAACAACGAAATTTTTCTTTATTTTTTAACTTTTTTTTTTCAAAAATGGCAGTTTCCCGCGCTTATCTTCTTCCCCGCCTCCGAGGATGGCGGTTTCCCGCGCTTGTCTTCCTCTGGCGGGGGGGGTAAGCTTTGCCCTCGGGCGACGACCGCTGGCTTTCGGGTTTCGCAGCCTGCGCGCCGGCTTCAGTTTATTCTGAAGCTCTCCCGCTCGCTCGGGTTCTGTCTCTCCCTCAGCGGCTTTCAATCGCGCCTCCCCAGCCCTCTCGCAGTCCGGTCCTTTCCTCCCCCGGCTGCGGCTGAGTTCTCCGCGGTTTTATTTATTTATTTCTTCCCGCGCCTTACGATCCCGGTCGCAGCGCCTCGCGGCCTTGGTAGCTGCCCGGCCTTTTTCGCCGGTCGCGGTCGAGCTGTCTCCCGACGCTGTTGCGTCTCCCAGCCCGCTTGTAGCCCGGTCTCTCACACCGGCTGCGTTCCCGCTTGTAGCCCGGTCTCTCACCCCGGCTGTGTTCCCACTTGTACCGCGGCTTCCGTGCCCTACGCTGCCCCAGTCTCAGCGTCTCTGGCCCCGACTTCTGTCCGGCTCCTTTCCCCCGACCGTGGTCGAGTTCACCGCCCTTATCCTCCGTTTCTTTTTATTTCCCCCCTACTCACAGTCAACGTGGCCGACTTGCTTCTCATGGCTGATCGGCTCACTCACCACCGTGACAGAAGGGACGATCACTGCCTGTTGCTGATGGAAGGCTTCGTGTCTGAATTCTTCCTTCTTCCTTGCTCTGCAGACTCGAGTCTTCTCTCAGCAGAACGACGAGGGCGGATGCCTCTTCTCGACGCTCGTTAACTGCTTCGGATGTATCGCTGCCGCAGGGTAAGATCGAACTCGTCGCCACTGTAAAGTCTGTGTGTTATATGGCGAATTAATACACAGACTACAAGAGTAACTTTAACAGGACTTTACTATTCGAAGGTCAGGGCGAATCTGCCCAATAAATCCTTACACAGCACTTATATACCGGTGTGGTCACCACCGGTATTACAGTATACAGTAGCCAAGATAAAGTAGTGCAACCCTTAAAATAGTTCTCTTAAAGGTGGAACGTTACATACACTAAAGCACTAATATCTGAAGCGGTCTTTTCTTCTGACTTTCCCTCAGACTAACACGACCTCAGTCTCTTCCTCACTAAAAGTAACCCTGCCAGCTCCTGGTTTTTCCTCAGGATATTTTGTTCCTTTTCTGGTCAGAAATAATTTGTGACCGGATTTTTATTTTGTTGAGCTGCAATCCATCAGCATTTGCCGTAAAAGTGTGAAATGACCGAGAATGTGCTTTCCCCGCCCACCCTGTGAAAGGCCCGCGCAGCCGCACACCTCCTCCCCCCTCCTGCAGCCTCCCGCTTTCTACCCATTGCCCGGTGACGCCGGCTCTATTTATAGCGCCCGCCTCCCCCCGGGGAGGGGCCATTAGAAGGGCGACACGTGAGCGGCGCTGCAGCCAATCAGAGCGCTGCGGCTGAGGGTTGAGCAGGGCACGAGCGCCAGCGTGAGGAGACAGCCCGCCTCACGCACCCAGGGAGGCCGAGCGCGCGCCCTTTGAAACAAGGCCCAAAGACACACTAGTTCCCCATGGGGAGGGCACCCAGGATAGGAGGCTCAATGGCCAAGGTCAAGACAGGCTGCACCCTGTGCACACACACTGCTGGCAGGGGGAGGGCAAACAAACAAACAAACCCCTTTTAGGCTCCCTCAGCTTTTATTTCAGTTTTTTTTTAATTTTGAAAACATTTTAAAAGTTGTACTGTCCTCATTCTTCCTCCAAAAATGTATCATCTCACACCTTTCTGTGTTGAATTACATCCGTCACGTGTCCGCCCATCCCACGTACCTGTCTATTTCCTCTTGAAGTCTATTAATAGCTGCCTCAGTGGTTACTACACTTTCATGTTCGTGTCATCTGCAAACTTCGAAAATGTGCCCTTTACCCCCCAGTCCGAGTCATTAGTGTTTATTCAAAGTAGCAGTGGTCTTAGTACGGAACCCTGGGGAACTCCACGGTATACCTCCCTCCAGTCTGAAAGACAGCCTCTCACCACAACTCTCTGTTTTTATACATATAAGCTAATTTTGTATCCATGCTGCTACTGCCCCTTCTATCCCATGGGCTTCAATTTTGCTAACAAGCCTACTATGTTGCACTTTATCAAAAGCCTTTTGAAAGTCCATATACACAACACCAACTGCACTGCCCTCATCCGCCCTCTCTCTTAACTCAACAAAAAACTCAATCACCTTTGGCAAACATGATTTGCCCTGAACAAATCCGCGCTGGTTGTGCTTTATTATTCCAGACTTTTACAAGTGGTTGTTAATTTTCCCTGACTGGTCTGTGATTGCTAGGTTTATCCTTCTACCCTTTTTTGAACAATGATGCAAAATGTGCTATCCTGCCATTCTCAGCACCACCCCTGTATCCAGTGAGACTTGGAATATTGTGGCCAGAACCTTCGCAATTTCTACCCTTACTTCCCTCAGCATCCTAGGTTGCATCCCATCCGGACCAGGTGATGATCCACTTTAATTACCACCAGCCTTTCTAGTACCTCCTTGTTATCTATTTTTATCTCATCCAGTATCCCACCAACCTGCTCATTTACCATAGCTTTGTCAAAGTCCTCTTCCTTGGTAAACACCGACACAAAGTTCTCATTTACTACCTCAGCCATGCCTTCTGTCTCCACAAATAGATCTCCATTTTGGTCTGTAATCGGTCTCACTGCTCCTCTGACAACCCTTTTATTGTTAATATGCCTACAGAGACCTTTGGATTCCTCTTTATGTTAGCAGCCAATCTATTCTCATACTGTCTCTTTGCCCCTCTTATTTCCTTTTTAAATTCTCCTCTGTACGTTTTATATTCAGCCTGATTCTCCCTTGTATTATCAAGCTGACATCTGTCATATGCCCCTTTTTTCTGCTTCATGCTACTCTCCAACTCCTTCACCATCTAGGGAGCTCTGGCTTTGGTTGCCCTCCCTTTCCACCATGTAGGAATGTACCTCGAGTGTACCCGAACCATCTCCTCTTTAAAGGCCGCCCATTGCTCCATTATATTTTGTCTGCTAGTCTTTGACTCCAATTCACCCGGGCCAGATCCCTCATCAATTCACTGAAATCAGCCCTCTTTCAGTTAAGTATTTTTATTCTAGATTGTTCCATGTCCTTCTCCATAACTAATCTAAACCTTACAATACTTTGATCCCTATTCCCGAGATGCACCTCCACTGTGACATTCTCCACTTGATCCACTTCATTCCCCAGGACTAGATCCAGCAATGCCTCCTTCCTCATTGTGCAGGAAACATACTGATCAAGAAAATTCTCCTGAACTCTCTTCAAAAATTCCTCCCCCTACTGCCCTTAACACAATTACTATCCCAGTCTCTATTGAGGTAGCTAAAGTCTCGCATTATCACTACTCTATTGTTGTTGCACCTCCCAGTCATGTCTTTCCAATTCTGCTCCTCTATCTCCAACCCACAGGTTGGCCCATAAATACACCAGGCAGTGTAATAGCTCCTCTATTGTTTCTCAACTCCAACCAAATAGATTCTGTCTTTGACCCCTCAAGGACATTCTCACTTTCTTGCACTGGAATATTTCCCTTAATCTAAACTGCTACTCTTTCTCCCTTTTCCCCTTCCCTCTCTTTCCTGAATACCTTGTACCCAGTAATATTAATCATCCAATCCTCCCCTTTTTGAGCCAGGTCTCCGTTATCGCCACTACATCATATTCCCACATGGCTATTTGCGCCTGCAGCTCACCAACCTTAGGAACCACACTTTGTACATTTACACACTTAGAACTCTTCTAACTAGAACCACCTCGCCCAGTCCTCTGTGCACCTTGTTTCTACTTTTTAATGCTACATCCTGGTGCCCAACCCCCTGGTGAATTAGTTTAAACCCACCCCAACAGCACTCGTTAATGTGCCCGCAAGGATATTGGTCCCAGCTCAGTTCAGGTGCAACCCGTCCGTGTTGAACAGCTCGCTCCTGCCACAGAACTGGTCCCAATGTCCCAGGAATCTGAAGCCCTCTATCCTGCACCATGTCTCTAGCCACGCATTAACCTTCCATATCTTCCTATTTCTACTCTCACAAGCGCATCCTGGCACTGAGAGTAATCCAGAGATTACCATCTTTGAGGTCCTGCTTTTTAACTTCCTCCCTGGCTCCTTAAATTCTGACTACGGGACCTCAGCCCTCTTTCTTCCTATGTCGTTGGTTCTGACATGGACCACGACTTCTGGCACTTGCCCTTCCCCAGGAGAATGTTCTGCACCCTCTCCATGATGTCCCTTACCCTAGCAGCAGGCAGGCAGCATACCATACGGGTCTCACATCGACGGTAGCAGAACTGCCTGTCCGTCCCCCTGACTGTCGAATCCCCAATTACTACTGCATTCCTACACTTTCCAGTAGCCCTTGTGTAGTCCTTTGGCTCACGGTGCCAGGCTCGGCATTGCACTTCTTTGAGCTGCCGTCACCCTCACCAGTAACCAATGGTGAATATCGGTTTGAGAGCGCCACACTCCCGGAGGATACCTGCACTGCCTGCCTCGTCCCACTCTTGTGAGTGGCCACCCACTTGCCATTCTGAATTCCATCTGGCTGAGCAGTATCCACATCCTGGAACCTGCGATCCAGGACACACTCAGCCACCCGTATGTCCTGCAGCGAATCCAGCTGCCCCTCAAGCTCAGAAACCCTCAGCATGAGTTCGAGCAGCTGGAGGCACTTCCTGCAAACATGGGCCTCCGGGACTCATGCAGAGTCCTGAAGTTCCCACATGGCACAGGAATTGTAGGCTACGGGTCATAGCTGTCCCTCCATTTTCATTAGAATCTTAAAATAATCTACTTAGAAACAAGGTGATTTATAGAAGTGCTGTTAACTATGTCTAAACTACACTGCAATTTTTATATTCGCTCCTCATACCAAACTAGCCAAAGACTAAATTATTTACCCAAGTTTAACAGGAACGACCGAGTTACAAAATACAAAGAACCTAAATATTGGATACTTAATTTAGAATTCTTGGCTACACTCATTCTTTTGAGCTGGATGTGAGAATCCGCCTTCCTCCGCTCCACCGGATTTTTACTATCACCTCATTCCCAGCTTCCACTCTGCTTGTGATCTACTCCGATTGTGTTTTACCCAGCTCTGTCTCCCTGACTCTGATTATATTTAATATCATTATATTTGTCATTAGTAGTGTTTGATTCAATTTCTTTAGTATTACCTTGTGCTTTTCTGCCCTTTCACCTATTTCTAAGGACTAAACTCACTCACAGTGTCAACTGCCAACTCCAGCTCCTGCCCACGGTAACTACAACTGATGAATTGTAACCAGGGGCTAAAACCTGTCTCCAGGTGACATCATAAAGGAGCCAGGAGCCAATCACACAGCAGCCAGTGCAGGCCCCACCTACTGGCAGTATGACAGGGTCACATGGCCAGGCTCTGCTCCTGGTGCAGTCTCACTGGACTGGAACACAGGTTGCAGCATCTGCCCATTAGTGTTACGGCCCTGTCTCCGAACCCAGCTCTCGCCTAACGACGTCCCAGGCAGGGAGCACAGCCTCCCATCATTAGTCTTCACGAATCCTGTCTCCCGACCTCGTAATGTGAAATCTTACTATCCAATGCCCGCCCCACCACTCGTCCACCTCTTCTTTCATTGAACCGAAGATCTGGCCAGCTGATTGCAGCAGGATGCGGTAAAGAGGTGTTCTGCTGCTAATGGAGGAAAATGTCCCAAGGGCAGGGTTGGTGCATTTAGATAGATGAGTGGGGTACAGCAAGAATCGGTGCTTGGGCCTCAGCTATTCTACATCAATGATTTGGATGAGGGGACTAAATGTAACATTTCTAAATTTGCTGATGATACAAAGCTAGGTGGCAGTGTCAGTTGTGAAGAGGATGTGAAGAGGCTTCAAGGGGATCTCGACAGGCTCAGTGAGTGAGTGAGAACATGGCAGATGGAATATAATGTGGATAAATGTGAAGTTATCCACTTTGGTAGAAAAAACAGAAAGGCAGAGCATTTGCTAAATGGTGAAAGATTGGTGAATGCAGATGCTCAAAGGAACCTGGGTGTCCTTGTACATGAGTCACTGAAAGTGAATGTGCAGGTGCAGCAAGCCATTAGGAAGGCAAATGCTATGCTGGCCTTCATTACAAGAGGATTTGAGTACAGGAGTAAAGAAGTCTTACTCCAATTATATAGGGCCTTGGTGAGACCACACCTGGAGTACTGTGTATAATTTTGGTCTCCTTACCTAAGGAAGGATATACTTGCCATAGAGGCAGTGCAACAAAGGTTCATGAGATTGATTCCTGGGATGGCGGGACTGTCGTATGAGAAGAGATTGAGTAAACTAGGCCTGTATTCTCTTGGATTCAGAAGAATGAGAGGGGATCTCTTTGAAGCATACAAAATTATTGCAGGGCTTGATAGGGTGAATGCTGGGAGAATGTTTCCCTTAGCTGGGGAGTCTAGAACCAGGGGCCACAGCCTCAGGATAAAGGGTAGGACATTCAGGACTGAGATGAGAAGAAATTTCTTCACACAGAGGGTGGTGAATCTTTGGAATTCTCTACCCCAGAGGACGGTGGAGGCTCAGTCATTGGGTATATTCAAAACAGAAGTCGATAGATTTCTGACTAGTAAGGGCATCAAGGGATATGGCGATAGGGCTGGTGAATGGAGTTGAGGTAGAGGATCAGCCATGATCTCATTGAATGGCGGAGCAGGCTCAAAGGGCCGAATGGCCGACTCCTGCTCCTATTTCTTATGTTATTATGTTCTTAAGCCTTCGTCTTCCACATCACCTCAAACTCTGCCTTCTCACAACTTGATGTTGTCCCTCTCCCTGGCCACTCGCTGAGGCTGAACCTGACTGTTCACAAACTTAGCTCTTGACCCCATATCCTTCCCATTACAAATACAAGTTCCTTCCACCTGCATCACATTTCCCGCCCCAATTCCTATCTCTGCCCATCTGCTGCTGGAACCCTCCGTCGTTCCTTTGTCACCTTTAGACTCGATTGTTTCAATGCTCCCCTGGCCGACCTCCTTCCCTCTGCCCTCTCTATACTTCAGCTGATTGGAAAGTCTGCTGCATGTAGCCTCCTTCCCTCTGCCCTCTGTATGCTCGCTCACCTGCAGAGGCTCACGGTCGTCAAATGCCTTCCATTTAAAATTCTCATCCTTCTGTTTCAATCCCTTCTTGGCCTCGCCCCTCCCTATATATTCTGAAGCGCTGCAAACCTCCCGCAACACTGGCCTCTTGTGCACCCACCCCTTCATCCTACCATTAGTGGCCGAGTGTCCAGTTGCCTTAGGTCCCAGGCTCTGTAATTCAGTCGTTATAATCCTCCCCCTCTCCAACTTTATCTCCTCCTTAAAACTCTAGCTTTTACTCAGCCTACTACCATTTACTTCTTAGACTTTGTATTAATTCCTGGGAGATGGGCGTCACTAGCAAGGCCAGCCTTTATTGTCCATTTGTGGTTGCCCATGAGAAGGTGGTGCTGAGCAGCCTTCTTCAACCGCTGCAGTCCGTGTGGTGAAGGTGCTCCCACAATGCTGTTAGGTAGGGAGTTACAGCATTTTGACCTGGAGACGATGAAGGAACGGCGATAAATGTCCAAGTCAGGATCCTGCAGAACTTGGAGCTGATGGTGTTCCATGCACCTGTTGCCCTTGTGGTGGTAGCGGCCTCGGGTTTGGGAGGTGCTGCTGAAGAAGCCTTGGCGAGTTGGTACAGTGCATCTTGTAGATGGTACACACTGTAATCACGGTACCCCAGTGGTGGATGTCTAAGCTGGTAGATGGGCTGTCGATCAAGCGTATTTCTTTGTCCTGGATTGTGTGGAGCTTCTTGTTGCAGCTTCCCTCATCCAGACAAGTGGAGAGTTTTCCATCACAGGCCTCAGTTTTGCCTTGCAGGTGGTAGAGAGGTATCTGCGGGACTAGGAGGTGTGCCACTCGCCACAGAATACCCAACCTCTGGCCTTCTTGATTAGCCACGGCATTTATGTTGCTGGACAATGATAACGCCATTCAGTGCCAAAGGAGATAGTTGTATGCTCCTGTTGTATATGGTCTTTGCCTGGCACTTGTGTGGCGCGAATGTCACTTGTTAGTTGTTCATTTAGTGGTGATTAAGGGCCTTAAAGATCAGTCCCGCTGTTGGATGCGGGTCGGATTCAGGACCATCAGACATGCCTCAGTAAAAATGGCTCGGAGTCGGGAACCAGGCGGGGGGGCTCCCGCCCGCCGGTTTGGCGCTTTTAATCCCCCGCACGCCTCCAAGCCCGCCTCCACGGCTCAGTTAAAATCGACCCCACACAGCCTCTAACATACACACACACACAGTCTCTCACACACACAAACACACACGCACAGTCTCTCTCACACACACACAGGGGTCGATTTTATCTCAGGTGCGGGGAATTGGTGGGTTCCCCGAATTTAGTGATTCCGACACGATTGTAAATGGGTCTGTGAGATTGATGCAAATTTAACACAATTGAGTATTTCCAGTCAGAAAGTCGCAGCATATGACGTCATCATTGCTGCTGCTTTTAAGGTCCACAGCAAGCCTTGCTTCCTCTGCAGGCTTCCAACTGTTGAGTCTGTGTGTCCCAGTTATGCTTATTATAAATCACTGGACACAGACAACAAGAATAACTTTAACAGGTCTTTACTATTCGGAGGTCAGGGCTGAACTGCCCAGCAGATCACTGCACAACGTTTATATACCGGTGTGGTCACCACCGGTATTACAGTATACAGCAGCCAAGAGAAAGTAGTACATCTCTTAAGGTAGTTCTCTTAAGGTGGAACAGGTTACATACACCACAATCCTCCCTTTTTAGCTTAACAGTGTATATCCCCATTTAACATAACATAATAACATATATATACAACTTCATGCAAAACAATTCAAAGATTCAGTCTCTGAGGAGGCCTCCTGATCCGAGTTGGATAACGCCTTTCAGGGGTCTCTGATTCTCATTGCTGGGGTGACTCATCTAGCTGATCTCTTATGGATTGGACATCATCATCAGGTACATTCACTTCGGAGGTAGATGCTTCAGGTTCACTAACTTTTTCCACGGTTGTCTCTGCCGTAACCATGGGTTCGACCCTTGTTCTCGATTCTACCAGTTGGTCAGCATGACGTCGTATTACATTTTCACCCATATCTACCGTGTACATCAGGGGTCCTTGTCTGGCCCGAATTGTTCCAGATTGCCATTTCTCATTTTTATAGTCCCGGGCTAACACTGGTTGTCCTATTTCGAAACTCCGAGTGGTCTTGTTATTTATATGCTGGAAGTGTTTGTTTTCGACTTCCCTCCGCACATTTGGTTTTAACAAGTCCAACCTGGACCGCAACCTCCTGTTCTAGAACATCATGGCAGGACTTTGGTTTGTCATTGCATGAGTGGCGTTTCGATATGCCAGTAGGAAATTGTTCACCTTGTGTTGTAGTGGAATCTGATCTTCGCTCATGGCCTTTATTGCTTTTTTGAACGTTTGTACAAATCTCTCGGCCAACCCGTTTGTAGCCGGATGATATGGGGCAGAAGTATAATGTTTCACCCCATTCTTCTTCATGAATTTCTGGAATTCTTCTGACACGAACTGCGGTCCGTTGTCTGAACATATTTGTTCTGGCAATCCATTTCTTGCAAATATCGTTCTTAGCACCGCGATCGTCTTTTCCGAGGTAGTGGTAGTCATCTTAATCACTTCTGGCCATTTAGAATGTGTGTCCACCGCAATTAAAAACATGGAGTCCATGAATGGACCAGCAAAGTCAATATGTACACGTTGCCATGGGGTTGAAGGCCATTCCCATGGATGCAGCAGTGCAATCGGAGGTGCATTTTGAACTTTTTGGCACCCTGAGCAGCTTTTCGTCAGATCCTCTATCTGTTGGTCGATACCCGGCCACCACACATAAGCCCTAGCAAGGCTTTTCATCTTGACTCCCCCCAGATGACCTTCATGCAGTTCCTTTAGAAATCTCTCTCTTAACTTAGGAGGAATAATCACCCTTGTTCCATACATCAATGTTCCTTGACAGACGGACAGCTGTTCTCGTCTTGCTGAGAATGCCGGTAACAGTGGATCACCATGTGCTGGCCATCCCTTCACTGTCAATTCGTAGACCCGGGACAGTGTCGGGTCGTTCCTGGTTTCTCCTACAATACTTGCATTGGTGACTGGTAAACATTCGATGATGGTCGAGTGAAATAACTCAACAGGGTCAACCGTCGGTGCCTCCTCCGCTGTAGGTAGTGGCAGGCGCGACAGCCCATCAGCATTACCATGCTGCTTTGTACCTTTGAATTCAATCTGATATTGATGTGCCCCTAGGAAAAGGGACCATCTCTGGAGCCTCTGTGCTGTCATCACCGAAACACCCTTCTTAGGGTTAAAAATGGATACCAACGGCTGGTGGTCTGTCAGTAGCGTAAACTTTTGGCCCTGCAGGTAATGATTAAACTTCTTTACTCCCCACACAAGGCTGAGAGCCTCCCTATCTATCTGAGCATAGTTGCGCTCAGCGGAGGTCAATGATCTGGATGCGAACGCGACTGGCCTCTCCAAGCCATTTGGCAACTTGTGTGAGAGTACTGCCCCAATACCATATGGAGAAGCATCACAAGCCAAACGAATAGGCAGCGTTGGGTTGAAGTGAGCCAACACTTCCTCTGAGGTGATCAATGCCTTGCTTTTGCGAAAGGCCCTCTTACAGTCCTCGCTCCACTTCCATGGTACTCCCTTCTGCAAAAGAGCGTTCAGCGGGTGCAGCACCGTGGATAAATTTGGCAGAAACTTATGGTAATAGTTAATCAACCCTAGGAACGACCTCAACTGGGATACATTATCCGGAGCGGGAGCCTTCACAACAGCTTCGATCTTGTCAGGAGACTTATGAAGCCCCTCCTGGTCAATGACATGACCACAGTACGAGATCCGCTTCTGAAAGAACTCACATTTCTGGCGATTAACTCGAAGTCCATATTCTTTCAATCTGGTGAGCACCAGTTCCAAATTTGCAAGATGTTCCTCATCATCATCTCCTGTAATCAGAATATCGTCCAGGTAACATTGTGTGCCTGGAATTCCCTGTAATACCTGCTCCATGGCCCTCTGCCAAATTGCTGGAGCCGATGCCACTCCAAAAACCAGTCTATTATACCGATACAAGCCTCTATGCGTGTTGATCGTGAGATACTGGCGTGACTCTTCCTCAACTTCCATCTGTAAGTACGCCTGCGCCAGGTCTATCTTGGTGAAGTGTTTCCCGCCAGACAACGAAGCGAAGATATCATCAATCCGCGGAAGCGGATATTGCACCGTGTGAAGCACCGGATTAACAGTGATCTTGAAATCTCCACAGATGCAAACCTTCCCCGGTTCCCCCGGCTTGTTGCTCGATGAACGCTTCATGACGGGAACAATGGGCGTGGTCCATTCACTCCAGTCCACCTTTGACAGTACTCCGGACCATTCTAGTCCTTCCAGCTCAGCTTCCACAGCAGGTCGTATCGCATAAGGTCTGGCTTTGAAAAATTTTGGATTTGCATGTTCTTCAACTTTGATGTTTGCCGTAATTCCTTTCAGTGTTCCCAGCCCCTGCTGGAACACCTCTTTAGCATCGTCCAATATTCTGGACAGTCGTTTAGGTTTGACATCTTCCTTTTTGCCGGAATCTACCGTTAGTGCTTTTAAGGAATGCCAGTCCATATTTATTCTCCTGATCCATTCCCGTCCCAGTAATGGTGGACCTCCCTCAGGTAACACATATAAGTCCATTCCTTGGCTTTCTTTATCCTTGTGGACCACCTTTATCTTTATCTTTCCAATGGGGTATACTCTTTGCCCCGTATATGTTTTCAAAACAATCTCCGTATCCCTTAAGGGAATGTGTGGAAATAACCTTTTGTAATCTTGCTTATTCATGACCGTCAATGCCGATCCAGTGTCCAATTCCATCTTCACTTGGACTCCTGCTATCTGAAGTGTGACCCAGATAGTTTGGTGCTCTGCTGTGTTACCCACATTATGTATTCTTAGACAACCCAGTTCCTTACTGCTGGAGTCTGAATCCGTCTTCTGTTCATCCGAACTGTTCTCTGTCACCTTGTGTACCTTTTTGCACTTTTCCTGCGGTGACTTTTTGCTGCTGGTCTTCTTACCTGACCGGCATGCTTTAGCTATGTGACCGAGCTCGCCACATTTTTTGCATTCCTGATTTTTGAACCAGCACTGATTCTGCTCGTGCGTTGTCCTTCCGCAACGATAACACTTTACTGCACCCAATGCCATTTGATTGGTGCTGAGTTCCGATGACCTTAGTTGCATTTCCGCGGTGCCTCTTGCTGCGGCCTCGTGCGATGCTGCAATGGTGACAGCTTTCTCAAGCGTAAGGTCCTTTTCTTCTAGCAGACGCTTTTGTGTTCCTTCTTTTAATAATCCACACACGAATTTATCTCTCAGAGCATCTGCTAGTCCTGTACCAAACTGACAGTACTTTGATAGCTTACGCAGTTCAATTAAGAATTCAGCGTTGCTTTCCTCTTTCAGCTGCGTTCCGCTGTAAAATTTAAATCGTTCCGCTATCATCAGCGGCGTGGGGTTTAAATGTTCTTGCAGGATCGTAACAATTTTTGCGAAAGTCTGATCCGCCGGTTTATCTGGTGTTATCAGATGCTTCAATAACCCGTACGTCTTCGCCCCCATTGTGTTTAATAATGTTATTGCTTTCTTATCATCTGGTACTTCATTTGCTGTACAATAAACTCCAATGCATTCTGCATACGTGGTCCAATCTTCAACATCACTATCAAAAGCAGTGATGTTACCGTGTTTAGGCATCCTTGAGATTTTCCTTAACTATTTTATTTTCCCAAAATGGCGGCTTCCCGCGCTTGTCTTCTTCTCCCGCCTACTAAAATGGCGGCTTCCCGCGCTTGGCGGTTTTTCCCGTGCTCGTCTTCTTCCCCCGCCGACTACAATGGCGGCTTCCCGCGTTTGCCTTCTTCCCCCGCTGGCTGCAATGGCGATTGCCGTGCTGCTGCCGTTCTCGCCTCCCCAGCAGTTCTCAATTCCCCGACGCTGCTTTTTGCTCCCCCGCGGGTCCCGTGGGCATTCACGCTTCCCCTGCTGTTGCACCTCTCAGCCCCGCTTGCAGGCCGGTCCTTTACACCGGCTGCGGTTGAGTTCTCCGCGGTTCTCGTGGCCTTAACGCTGCCCCAGTCGCTGCGCCTCTCGGCCCCGATTGCAGCCCGGCCCTTTTCACCGGCCGCGGTCGAGTTCTCCGCCCTTTTTCCTCCGTTTTCCCTCCCCTACTCCACAGCCAACGCAGCCGACTTTCTGCTCGTGTCGCTGATCGGCTTACCCACCACCGTGGTAGAAGGGATGATCACTGCCTGTCGCTGATGGAGGGCTTCGTGGTCAGAATTTTTCTTTTTAACCCGGGTTCTCGATGCCTCCCGTGCGATGTGGTGCTCAGCAGGATGATGAGGCCGGATGCCTCTTCTCGACGCCCGTTCTGAGGACGAAGCTGCCTTGGATGTAAAACTGCCGCAGGGTAAGATCGGACTCGTCGCCACTGTTGAGTCTGTGTGTCCCAGTTATGCTTATTATAAATCACTGGACACAGACAACAAGAATAACTTTAACAGGTCTTTACTATTCGGAGGTCAGGGCTGAACTGCCCAGCAGATCACTGCACAACGTTTATATACCGGTGTGGTCACCACCGGTATTACAGTATACAGCAGCCAAGAGAAAGTAGTACATCTCTTAAGGTAGTTCTCTTAAGGTGGAACAGGTTACATACACCACACCAACCTTCCACATTAAGATGGCACAGGAGCCTGCAGGAGGAACGGCCAGCAGGAGGGCCAGATCTGCGCCCAAATTTGATGAGGCTTCACTACAGGCATTATTGGATGGTGCTAGGGCCCACAGGGAGGTCCTCTTCCCTTCTTCAGGGAGGAAGAGGCCTCCCAGCTAGACCAAGGCTGTGTGGCTAGAGGTGGCAGGTCAAGTCATCTCCTTGGGGCTAACACGAAGAACGTGGTTGCAGTGCAGGAAAAGATTCCATGACCTTTTTCGCACTGGAAAAGTAAGTACTGTATGATGTTTCCATCACCCTCAATCTGATCCCCATCGCCTTTCCTCATCAGCACTCAGCTTTAGCAATCTCTTCCTGCATATTCCACTAGACACTCACATCCATGCACCCTTACCCATTCCCTCTCTCTATGCTCACATTCACAGAACTATGCCACCATGCAGCCCTCACACTCCCTCTCACTCTGATGCTTTGAACAGAACTGACAACACACAGGGAGGGCCCTTGGTCTTGCAACCTCACTCCATCTTTGTCTCCTTCTAAGTATCTATGCTATTGTGGCAAAATCACTAAGAGACTCTTACAGTGACTTACATAATTGTCTGTAACCAATGTTATTACCTCTAGCATTAATTGTCTGTAACCAATGTTATTACCTTTCAAGTTGGCTCTGGTTAAACAGAGCTAGATCGACAACATCGCGATCTGACGCGATGACGTCATCACGTGGGTCACGTGACGTCCCCTTCGGCGGGAAACGTCATGACGTCATGACGTCAGAGGTAGAGGGTGGGGCCAGCCAGTCCTCATGTGGATTGAAAGAGAAAAGGCCTGTTTTGAGTTTCTAAAATAACAACAGAAAATGCTGGAAAAACTCAGCAGGTCAGGCAACATCCGTGGAGAGAAATTTGAGTTGACGTTTCGGGTTGGACCCTTCTTCAAAACTGGAAAGAAAAGAAACTAGATCGGAGGCAGGGCTGCGATCGGACAAAAGAATAAAAGAAACAAAAGAAGTAAAAGAGATTAGAAGCTGGACGAGATGGTAATAGGCTGGGATTAGGTGTAAAGTGTACTGGCAGGGCAAAAGATAGCTGCCAGGTGTGAGAGAGAAACAAAAGGAAAGGGGGGGGGGGGAAAGGAGTGGAACAATTACAAGAGGAAATGAAATGGGGGCCGAGCTTATGATCTGAAATTGTTGAACTCGATATTGAGTCCGGAAGGCTGCAGACTGCCTAATCGGAAGATGAGGTGCTGTTCCTCGAGTTTACGTTGAGCTTCCATGGAACAATACAAGAGGCCAAGGACGGTGAGGTCCGAGTGGGAATGGAGTGGTGAATTAAAATGACAGGCGACCGGAAGCTCGGGGTCACCCTTACGGACTGAACGGAGGTGTTCCGCAAAGCTGTCACCCAATCTGCGTTTGGTCTCCCCAATGTAGAGGAGACTGCATCGTGAGCAGCGAATACAGTATACTAGATTGCGAGGAGTACAAGTAAATCGCTGTTTCACCTGGAAGGGGTGTTTGGGGCCCTGGACAGTGGGAAGGAGGGAGGTATAGGGGCAGGTGTTACATCTCCTCCGCTTGCACGGGAAGGTGCCAGGCGAAGAGGAAGGGCTGTTTGGGGTGATAGAGGAGTGGACTAGGGTGTCTCGGAGGGAGCGGTCCCTGCGGAATGCTGAAAGGGGAGGGGAGGGGAAGATACGTTTGGTGGTGGGATCACTTTGGAGGTAGCGGAAATGCCGGAGGATGATCCGTTGAATGTGGAGGCTGGTGGGGTGAAAGGTGAGGACAAGGGGAACCCTATCGTGGTTCCGGGAGGGAGGGGCAGGGGTGAGGGCAGAAGTGCGGGAGATAGAACTGACACGGTCGAGGGCAGTGTCAACCACAGTAGAGGGGAATCCTCGGTTGCGGAAAAAGGAAGACATGTCTGAAGCACTGGTGTGGAAGGTGGCGTCGTCGGAGCAGATACGGCGGAGGCGGAGAAACTGGGAGAATGGAATAGAGTCCTTACAGGAAGCGGGGTGGGAGGAAGTGTAGTCCAGGTAGCTGTGGGAGTCAGTGGGCTTGTAGTAAATATTGGTCGATAACCTATCCCCAGAGATGGAGACGGAGAAGTCGAGGAAGGGAAGGGAAGAGTCCGAGATGGACCATGTGAAGGTGAGGGAAGGGTGGAAATTGGAGGCAAAGTGAATGAAATTGTCAAGTTCGGGGCGAGAGCAGGAAACGGCACCGATACAGTCATCAATGTATCGGAAAAAGAGGTGAGGGAGGGGACCCGAGTAGGACTGGAACAAAGGTTGTTCCACATAGCCCACGAAAAGGCAGGCATAACTAGGACCCATGCGGGTACCCATGGCAACACCTTTGATTTGGAGGAAATGAGTGGAGTTAAAGGAGAAGTTGTTCAATGTGAGAACAAGTTCAGCCAGGCGGAGGAGGGTCGTGGTGGATGGGGACTGGTCGGGCCTCTGTTCAAGGAAGAAGCGGAGTGCCCTCAGGCCATCCGGGTGGGGGATGGAGGTGTAGAGGGATTGTACGTCCATGGTGAAAAGGAAGCGGTTGGGGCCAGGAAACTGGAAACTGTTAAAGTGGCGGAGGGCGTCCGAAGAGTCGCGGATGTAGGTGGGAAGAGATTGGACAAGGGGAGAAAAGATAGAGTCAAGATAGGAAGAGATAAGTTCTGTAGGGCAAGAACAGGCTGAAACGATGTGTCTACCAGGGCAGTCCTGTTTGTGGATCTTGGGAAGGAGGTAGAAGCGGGCTGTGCGGGGTTGGGGAACTATGAGGTTGGTGGCAGCAGGGGGAAGATCTCCAGAGGAGATGAGGTCAGTGACAGTCTTGGAAACGGTGGTTTGATGTTCGGTAGTGGGGTCATGGTCCAGGTGGAGGTAGGAGGAGGTGTCGGAGAGTTGGCGTTCAGCTTCCGCTAGGTAGAGGTCAGTACGCCAAACAACAACAGCACCACCCTTGTCAGCGGGTTTAATGACAATGTCAGGGTTGGATCTAAGAGAATGGAGTGCTGCAAGTTCAGAGGGAGGTAGGTTGGAGTGAGTGAGGGGAGCAGAGAAATGGAGACGGCCGATGTCACGGCGGCAGTTAACGATGAAAAGATCTAGAGAGGGTAAGAGGCCAGGGGGAGGGGTCCAGGTAGAACGGGAATTCTGCAAGCGGGAGAAAGGGTCAGTTGTGCGGGGGGAAGACTCCTGGCCAGTGAAGTGGGCACGGAGACGAAGGCGGCGGAAAAAGAGCTCAACATCGTGCCGAGCTCGAAATTCATTGAGGTGGGGGCGTAAGGGGATGAAGCTCAGGCCTTTGCTGAGGACTGATCGTTCAGGGTCAGAGAGTGGAAGGTCAGAGGGGATAGTGAAAACGCGGCAAGGGGTGGGATTGGGAGAAGGGGGGTCAGAGGAAAGTGAAGGGGAAGAAGGTTCCGGAGGGGCGTTGGTGTCCAAGAGTTGATGAAGCTTGCGATCCTTGACATCGGAAAGGAAGAAGAAAAGTTTTTTGTTGAAGCGTCGGATGAGTCGAAGGATGAAATGGAACTGTGGACCCGGACAGCTTTGAGATAGAGTGCGCCGGTGTTGCTGAAGAGAGAAGTCGAGTGTGTTCATGTGGCGCCGCATGGCGTTGAGCGTGGATCTCAGGATGCGGCGAGAGCAGTAGTTCGAGGAATGATGAATATCTTGGAGATATTTGTAATCCTGGGTGGATCCGAAGCACGAAGGGTGGAAGTTTAGTTGGAATCCACGTGGAGTAAGTCGGAACCGGAGACAGTTGCTGAGGAAAATGATGTGGCTGTGAAACCGAGTCTTGGCAGATACCTGATCAAACACGAGAAGGGAAACTGAAAGTAATGAAGATGAACAAGGTTGAAGAGCCAAACGGAGATCCCGTCGAAGAGAAGAGCAGAACTTCTTCAAGGTAGGCATTCCTAGAAGGGGTGTGGCAGTGAACCAAACACTAGTACGATAGCAAAATACTGCAGATGTTGGAAATCCGAAATAACAACAGAAAATGCTGGAAAAACTCAGCAGGTCAGGCAACATCCGTGGAGAGAAATTTGAGTTGACGTTTCGGGTTGGACCCTTCTTCAAAACTGGAAAGAAAAGAAACTAGATCGGAGGCAGGGCTGCGATCGGACAAAAGAATAAAAGAAACAAAAGAAGTAAAAGAGATTAGAAGCTGTAGTTTCTTGTTTTGTAAAGTTCTTAGACAATAAATTCAGTTTGTTAACTTCCAGTAAGTTATAGATTCTTTGTTAGGAGTGCAGAGACTCCTACATTGGTGACCCCGATTCCTCGCGATCGTTTTTCACGGTGAACGCTGAACACAGGCCAGTGATGGAGGCCAATGCAGTGGCCTTGAAGCTCCCCCAATTCTGGGAACAACAGGCAGCCTCTTGGTTTGTGCAAGCCGAGGCGCAATTTGAGCTCCGCAACATCGTTCCTGTAGTAACCTGGGAGGTTATGAGTAACCTGATCCACCAGGTGGTGCTGTGGCAATTGCTCTCCTGAGTTAAGTCTGATCTGTACTGTTGTACTCTTTGTTTATGCTGCTTCATGGCAGAAGATTTTATGTGCAAGGGTTGATTAAACCATGTTCCGGAGTTAACCTGTGTCTGTCTCCATCTATGGCCAGCTCAAGATACCACAGTTCCGGATCAGACCAGATATCTCCACGTGGTCTCCGCCCTCGAGAGCTCGACGGCATCGAGAATCATCAGCCTGCTGGAGAGTCCTCCGACGGCTGATAAGTATGTCGCCATCAAGACACGATTGCTGCAGGTATTTGGTCTCACCAAAGCGGAGCGCGCTCGCCGTTTACTGGCTCCACCAGGGTTAGGAGACTCCAAACCCTCGGAAATGATGAGTCATATGTTGACTCTCCTGGGGTCCGAGCCCCAGTGCTTTCTGTTTCGCGAACTGTTCCTTACTCAACTTCCTGAGCAAGTACAGGCGTCCCTCGCCCGAGCAGAAACCGCAGACTGCGTCGCGCTCGCCAAAGAGGTGGATAAGATTTACGCGGTCCGGCAACAATACTGCACCCTCGCGCAACGCCCCGCCACGAAGAGCCCGGTCCCGGCTCCGACAAAGGCGCCTCCGACGACCGGTTTCTGCTACTACCACGCCCGTTTCGGCCCGAAGGCCCGCTGCTGCCGCTCGCCGTGCAGTTTCGTTACCAGACCATCGAATAGACCGCCACGAGTCAAGCACGCCGGTCCCGGTACTTCCCCCGCGGCCGCGATGGCGATCGGTGCTTCCGGGAATCTCACCTACGTAACCGACTCCATCTCCGGCCGTCGTTTTCTATGCGACACGGGGGCGCAATGCAGCATACTGCCCGCCTCGGTCATAGACCTTTGCTCTGGCAGCCGTGGTCCCCCTATGCAAGCGGCCAACGGGGGTTCGATCCACACTTGCGGGAAGCGCCTCGTCCGAGTATGTTTCGGTGGACAGTTTTTCAGCTGGAATTTCATCACCGCTCAAATCTCACAGGTCCTGTTGGGTGCTGACTTTTTAGGCGCCAACAGCCTGTTGGTGGACGTGAAAAATCGACGCCTCGTTCGCGCCGCCACGCTCGACGATATTTCGGGGGCGCGCAGCGCGGCTGCGTCACACACGATTTCATGTGCGCGGCCGCAGCCCGACGACTTCGCCCGTCTCCTTGAGGATTTCCCCAAGCTGACGAAGCCCAACTTTTCGGCTCCGACCGTTAAGCATAGGGTGGAGCACCATATTTCGACTACCGGCTCGCCCGTTTACGCCAGGGCGCGATGTTTAGAGCCCAGCAAGCTAGCGGCAGCAAAGGCGGAGTTCGCAGTGATGGAAAAAATGGGGATCATCCGTCGGTCCAGTAGCCCCTGGTCCTCCCCGCTCCACATCGTCCCCAAGCCCGGCGGGGGATGGCGGCCCTGTGGGGATTATCGCCGCCTCAGTGACATAACGACACCCGACCGCTACCCCATTCCCCATATACAGGACTTCTCAGCACATTTGGCGGGGACGTCCATCTTCTCCAAAATCGACCTCGTCCGTGGTTACCATCAGGTGCCGGTGCACCCTCAGGATGTCGAAAAGACAGCGGTAATTACCCCATTTTGACTCTTTGAATTCCTGCGAATGCCCTTTGGGCTTAAGAACGCGGCACAGGTGTTTCAGTGCCTCATGGATTCAGTCCTGCGGGACCTTGACTTTCTGTTTGTTTATTTGGACGATATTCTGGTTGCCAGCACCTCCAAGGAGGAACACCTCGGGCACCTTTGGGTCCTTTTCAGACGGCTTCAGCAGCACGGCCTCATCGTTAACTCGGACAAATGCCGTTTCGGCCTATCGCAACTGGGTTTCCTGGGCCACCACATAACCTCCACGGGGGCAACGCCACTTCGGGTCAAGGTGGAAGCAATTGCGGCGTTCCCGAAACCAAAATCCGTGAAAGCTTTACAGGAGTTCCTGGGGATGGTTAACTTCTATCATCGTTTCATCCCCAGGGCTGCACAGCTCATGCGTCCTCTATATGAGGCCCTCAGAGGCTCGACGGGAAAGGACCCTGTGGTATGGTCACAGGACATGGATCATGCTTTCGAGGAGACGAAAGCCGCACTCGCCAATGCGACCATGTTAGCACACCCCCTGCCGGGAGCCACCATCGCTCTCACGACGGACGCGTCAGGCTACGCGGTGGGGGCCGTCCAGGAGCAGTGGGTCAACGGCGCGTGGCAACCCCTGGCCTTTTTTAGCCGCCAGCTACAACGGCATGAACGCCGGTACAGTACTTTCGATCGAGAGCTGTTGGCTTTGTTTTTGGCCATCCGCCATTTCCGTTTCCTCCTCGAAGGATGATGCTTCATCACGTTTGTCGACCACAAGCCATTGCTGTTCGCAATGGCCAAGTCTGCGGAACCATGGTCGGCTCGGCAGCAACGGCAGCTGACGTACACATCGGAGTTCACCACCGACATCCGACATGTGGCTGGTAAAGACAACGTCGTCGCCGATTGCCTATCCCGTGCCGCCGTCCAGGCTGTCCAATTGGGCATTGACTACGCACAGATGGCGGTTGACCAAGCGGACGACCCGGAGACCCAGGGTTTTCGTTCGGTTCCAAATAGCCTCCAGCCGAGGGATGTGCCTTTCCATTCCGCAGGTACCACTCTGCTCTGCGACATTTCGCTGGGTGCACCCCGTCCGATTGTCCTGTCTAAATGGCGTCGCACGATTTTCGATGCCTTACACGGCCTATCGCACCCTGGAGTGCGGGCATCGCAAAAACTGCTGGTCTCCAAATTCGTATGGAGGGGAATACGCAAAGATGTCAGGGACTGGGCGAACACTTGTGTTGTTTGCCAACGGTCCAAGGTGCAGCGCCATGTCAGAGCCCCGCTCGCCACCTTCGAGGTCCCGGAACGGCGATTTGACCATATTCACATCGACTTAGTGGGACCACTCCCACCTTTCCGGGGCTTTACATGCCTTTTGACGATGGTGGATCGCACCACGAGGTGGCCGGAGGCAGTTCCCCTGACGTCCACCACATCTGCGGACGTTGCTCGAGCTTTCGTTTCATCCTGGGTAGCCCGTTTTGGTGTCCCTGCGGATATTTCGTCGGACCGGGGGCCGCAATTTTCGTCCAAACTGTGGAACGAGGTGATTTCCGTGTTGGGCGTTAAACTCCACCGCACTACGGCCTATCACCCACAAGCGAACGGCTTGTGCGAGCGGTTCAACCGCTCCTTGAAGGCGTCGCTCAGGGCCAGCCTGCTGGATGCATCCTGGGTCGACAAACTACCGTGGGTGATGTTAGGACTCCGCACGGCGCCGAAGGAAGATCTCCAGTCGTCGGCAGCGGAGATGGTTTACGGGCAACCGCTTCGAGTCCCAGGTGAATTCCTGCCATTACCTACGCGACCATGGTCCGCGGCCACACAAAAAGAGACCCTCCGGGATGCGGCCCACTGTTTCCGCCCAGTTCCGACCTCACGGCACGGTTTGCTTTCGTCCAACGTCCCGGGGGAGTTGTCGAAAGCCAAGTTCGTGTTTGTGCGCCAGGACGGCCATCGTACCCCGCTCGCACCGCCGTATGCCGGACCCTTCAAGGTTTTGCAAGCAGGGGACAAGAGTTTTGTGATTGACGTCGGGGGCAGACCAGATCACATCTCTGTCGATCGCCTCAAGCCTGCACACCTGG